>NW_015632405.1:820532-858045 GCF_001515625.1 Sinocyclocheilus rhinocerous
TATTTGTGATATCACAAATCCTGGAAAATATGCGTTGTAGTCCAAACGAGTCGTTCGTTGTAGTTTTTGAAAAGTGATTTCTGTTAAATAAAATATCTCCTTTTGAAGTGGACTTTGAGCTTTGTAACTTCGCAGATCTTTTTTATGCTCAAACAGCAACATTACAGACTAACTAAAGTTGAAAGAGTGAAAACGCATAATAGGACCCCTTTAAATGAATTCTAACAAAGGTTGAGAAGTGGAGAACATGCACGACTCACAGCCAGAGCTGTTCCTCTTATGTTCCTCATCAGAGTTTTTGTTTTCTTTCTTTTGTTGTTCTTCCATTCTTTCTTCGCCCTTCCCTTCCGACCTGTCTCCCACCCTCCTGCCCGACCCTAATTCCCAGCATTCCATCCTGTGAAGCCCCTCGTTCCCAAGCACACTCTTTTTCTGCAGCACAATGCTCTGACCTTGTTTGTAAAGGAGACATATTTTCTGTCAGTGTGATACATTGAGTCATCCCGTTTTGCTCTGTTAATGTCTCTGCCAACATTCACAGGCCAAACTAACAAATATAAAGATGTCTTTTCTTGTTGTTTGATTTATTCTTTCCCCTGCATCAAGCTGGGACAAATGATCCACACAGGGAAAACAACAAACAAGCAAACAAAGTGTTGGTAAGCTTGTGCTGCTGCTGGAGGTGTTTGTATTTGCATGAATCTTATACCTCCAAACTCACGTAAAAACAGACATGTCATACTGAGACAAAGTGTCTTCATTCATTCTATGCTACACATGGGGACAGACATATTTTGAATTAATATATTATGTCATAATATTTGGGTTGTTTCATGAGGATGATGCATGCCTGATTTTTCAGTTAAGTTTACTTTGTGTCAAATAGAGAGAGAAGTATTAGAGTAAACCAATTTTTAAGACCAACAAGAGGTCTGTCAGTGTCAAAGTTGGAATATTTGCACCCAAATGGACTTTTGTAACTGCTCCCTCTACAGGTGCGAAAGGTCACATTAGTGAAATTTCACAAGCAAAATAAGCCCATTGTCTGTTGTACAGTATGAACATGAGCGAAATCTGCCTGCAACTCTTTCGCCCTTTCACAAAACTTCACAAAAAAAAACAGGATTTCACCCACAAAATTTTGCTGGGCACAAGAACCGAGTTTGTCAGCTTTTTACATTTATCAAATAAAACAGGGAGGGAGGTCATGTTGTAGGCTTGATTCAAATCCAGGTCCCTGCAAACACAATAGCTTCTTATGATATGATGAACAATGCACAACCCTAATTTTTTTTAGGTAATGAACTTGATGCTAATGCTAACATGCTAACATACACAGTACAGAGAAATCTGTGGCATCAAGACACACACTCTTTTACAAAAGAATGGACTAGTACAAAATAAAGTACTTTGCTGTAGTAGCGCGTCATTTCAAAAAGTTCAAATGTGAAGTCAGACCACAATGAAGTTCAGAATATTAGAAGGGCATCTAATCTAAGGCACTAAAGACCCAAAGGTCAGAAGGTCACTCATTTTGAATAAACAACTTCTCTAAAAGCAGCTGTAATGGAGGAACAGTAAAATGGAAAACATGTTAGAGGAAGAAAGGCAGTCACCTTGGTGAGCCCACATCCCAAAGTGCCTCTCTCAAGTTAATGTTGCATTGTTCTGCTGAGCAGAGAGGAAGGGAAACACGCACTCCACCATTAGAAACAATTGGAAAATGTGAGTAAATGTGTGTATGAGGGGAACGATAAGAGCTGGGGAGTTACATTTCACATTCCCAAGAAAAAAAATCTTTTTGAACTTGTTTCCTTTTGAAATGTTAGATCCATCTAGAGTCAGAAATCCCTTTATATATTTATTATTATGCACTGAACCATATTTAGTATATCTGTGTAAAATGCATGACGCAATTGCTGTTTGCACTGTGGATTGGAGGAAGGCTGGTTTCTTCTTCTACTATATAGGAGAGAAATTACTGGTATTTGCGCCATCATTTAATGCCCCAAAAAAAGCATGTCTTAAAGGGATACTCCACCCCAAAATGAAAATTTTGTCATTAATCACTTACCCCCATGTCGTTCCAAACCCATAAAAGCTTCGTTCGTCTTCGGAACACAATTTAAGATATTTTGGATGAAAACCGGGAGGCTTGTGACTGTCCCATTGACTGCCAAGTAAATTACACTGTCAAGGCCCAGAAAACTATGAAAGACATCGTCAGAATAGTCGATCTGCCATCAGTGGTTCAATCTGAATTTTATAAAGCGATGAGACTTTTTGTACGCGAAGAAAACAAAAATAACGACTTTATTCAACAATTTGTCTCCTCTGTGTCTCTCCGCATCACCGTAGCGCCATTTTGGAGAATATCCGCTGAACGCAAGCAGCGTACGCTCTTCTGTGTCAGCCGCGACACAAGGATAAGTTTTCTACATGTATTTACGCTTTGATTTGAACGAAAATAGCGCATCCGTGTGGCGTCGCTGACACAGAAGAGCGTACGCTGCTTGCGTTTAGTGGATATTCTCCAAAATGGCGCTACGGTGATGTGGAGAGACACAGAGGAGACGAATTATTGAATAAAGTCGTTATTTTTCTTTTTTTCGCGTACAAAAAGTATTATTGTCGCTTTATAAAATTCAGATTTAACCACTGATGGCAGATGGACTATTCTGACGATGTCTTTCATACTTTTCTGGGCCTTGACAGTGTAATTTACTTGGCAGTCACTGTGACAGTCACAAGCCTCCCGGTTTTCATCCAAAATATCTTAAATTGTGTTCCGAAGACGAACGAAGCTTTTACGGGTTTGGAACGACATGGGGGTAAGTGATTAATGACAAAATTTTCATTTTGGGGTGGAGTAACCCTTTAAGCTATCGTATGGCTTCAGAAGTAACAACAAAGCTTTTACGGGTTTGGAACGACATGGGGGTAAGTGATTAATGACAAAATTTTCATTTTGGGGTGGAGTATTCCTTTAAAGCAGGCAGTAATTTGTGCTGATTATTATGGAAATGATCTGGCTGCGTCTGTGTTCTTTAATGTGCGCATTGTTAGTAATTACCCGCAGAATTTTCCCCTCCTATCAGCGCTTTTATGGAATTGCGTTCTAACGCTAATTTGTCCTGTTTAGTAAATCTGGCCCTAACTTTGAAGTTGGTATGTTAAAAGTATAGATATATACTGTATACTTTTAAGATTTGAAGTGCACTACATGTGAACATTCAATACAATTAAGTGCACTTCTTTTTCACAAGGGATGTTGTGTGCCTAATGTGAAATAAAAAAGCACAAAGATGTAAATATATTTCAATCTAAAACAGAGCTCCCCTTTCTTAATCCAGAAATAGATCAGTGATTACTACCAGATACAATAATGTCATTGTTGAAAGCACGTGTCTTGTATCATTTAAGCTAGCTCTGATGTTCAGAAACATTTGTGAAGAGAAGAGAAGAGAAGAGAAGAGAAGAGAAGAGAAGAGAAGAGAATTACCAAGTAATCCCACCATCTAATTCCAGCTGTTTTCACTCATTGCACACACACACGCACAACACAGTTGTCTTGGAAATAAGCAACATACAGTATATCTGAGTCAGTGCAGCAACACGTGTTATAAGGATTCCTCCTTTCTTTCATTCTGTCGCTGCCTCATCGTGATCTGGATAAGAAAAATGGTGTCATGCAAGGCTTTCCCCCTTTTTTCCTCTCAAACACAAGGTGTTCTGCACGTACACACACAGACCCACACATAAGTATGTATGAGTCGCTTACAGAGAGCTGAGACCACATCACAGAATGCTTGACTTTTCCATGAGCCAACCACAGAAGCATGGAGGGCCGTGGGCTAGAGAGATTGACATAATATATGAGCACATGAACAGAAGAGTTGTTTGTGTGTCTCTGAGACAGTTAATGTGCATGTGTGTCTGTGTGTTCATCACAGCGTGTATAAACACAATCTGATACAACAAGAGCTCTTTTGGCTGTGTGTGTGTGTCACATGGTGTGAGGTTTGGTTAACTATCTGTCTATCCGTCGGTCTGTCTGTCTCTCTTGTGTGTTTGCAGGTAGGTTCGTCATATGCTGATATCAGCTGGCTTCAACCCTAGCTGGCCAGCAGAAACGTCCTTTCTTTTATACTTTCATTCATCCGTCCTTCTCTTTTGCAGACAGTATCTGTCATTTTTTAGATGAAAACTATTTTTTCCTCACATACCACAACTTTATATCTCCACAAATTAGATGAAAAAATGAAAATGTCTAAAGTGTTTCATTATGGTTCCCCAAAAATGAAAATTTGGTCATTATTTATTTGACTTCATGTATTTCCAAACCCTCATATGCTGGAAAACTGATTTTTTTTTTTTTTTTAATTCTCAAGTTCACTGAATTTAGCTTTCAAACCAGATTAGTGAACCAATTATTCTGTTAAGGTGGTTCAGAATGAACAATTTATTCACAAATTAAGACTGATCCTCAAGTTGAGTTTACTGACTCATTGATTATATACATTTCAGTCTATTTCTCACACAATCACCATCATATGGATTCAGAAGATTTAGAATATAGCACAGAAGCCATATGGACTACATTTACACTCTTAAAAAATATGCAAACTGGGGGTTCAACAGCTTTGACAGCACTTCAGTAGCCAATAAAGATAACCGATCGTGAAGGGACCAATAAAAGCCCTGCTATCTGAACCGGGAAAAGCCGCCGCTGCAGCAGGTTTTGAAGAGCTGACCGAACAGCGAGGGAGCTCAGCGTAATTAATGGACTCATAGTTTGGAGAAACAAACTACATGGTAGTGTTATCATAAACATCTATATTTTGATTCCGATATTGAAATATCTGACATGGTCCCGTTTAGGGTTGGGAATCGAAAATCGATTCCGAATCCAGAATCGGATACTTAAGGTCAGGAATCGGATACTTGTTGTCAAATAAAAATTTCGATTCCGCCTATCGATTCCTATACGTTTTTTTTTCTTCATCTGTGAGGACCGGACCTAACGATCTGCCAGGACAAGAGGTGGAGTGGAAGGTGCACCACAATAAAACCCCGCCCTTAATCAATATTCCGTTTCACTTGGCAATACATCACAACACTGAAGTCAGTTGCAACTTCCGGTTCACAAGTACTTTGATCCTGATATTTTTCAAGGTATTGAAGTTAGAAATTCCTGTATCATGACCACTAATTCACGTACTTTGTCAATAAGATAAAAGTGGGTTTTGTTCAAAGTAGCTATTATCCACATAGATTCACATTGATATGAATATTTTTTGGTAATTCATTAAATATCGCCGGCTTAAAAGTAACTAGTAACTAGTACTCTGAGTAGTTTTTGAGAGGAGTACTTTGTACTTTTACTTAAAGGGGTGGTTCACTGGGTTTTTTCTAGGCTTGATTGTGTTTATGGAGTGCAGTCTAACATGTGTTAATGCTTCGTTTTTTTAAAAACGCATTATTTTTCACATAATTTACCTTTATTCCACACCTCTCTGTCCCTTCTCTAAGAAACGGGCTGATCATTTAGTACTTGTACTTAAGTACAAATTTTCAGTACTCTTTCCACCACTGCGGCAGACTGATAAATGAAAACACTGTGTGTGGATGGCAGAATATTTCCACTGCCTCACAGAAGCGTCTCTCTTCAGTCACATGTGAAGAGCTCTTTCACATCTGCCTGCCTCCAGCCTGCTGTGTCTCCATGACGATGAGGGATTCCCTACCAAAACACCCTCCGCCCCACCTTTCCATTCAAAGCCAACCACCACACCCACAAACTCCAGCACAGGGTCAGAGCAGAGGGAAAATGAGTGGGTGTGGGGTTTTCCCAAGAATATAGCACTGGATGTGTGGAAGGGAATCCTCCGGACATGTTGCATAACTTCGTCATGGCAGGAAATGGAAACGTGGAACACCAGGATAGGGAGTACGTGTGGAATGTGTATGTGGAGCACAAAGAGCTTTGGTAAGATTTTGTTTCACACAAATCAAGAAACTTAAGCACACACTAAAAGAGGCATATCTTTAGTAGAAAGATAAAAGAAACATTAACAGTTTCCTTTATGTCTTATTTAATTTTTATTCCCCTCCATCAGAGCTCACAAATATCATTCAGGCTATTAAATTCTGCTCCTGGTGGTCCATCTCCCTACAGAGTTTATCTCCATTCTGCTTCAACAAACGTGGCAGGAAGTTTCTAGTAATCCTAAAGACTTGATTAGCAGGTTCAGGGTTTTAATTATCCTTCTGTCCTAATGGACCCTTTTCACATACAGTATGTGATTACATCTTTCCACAGTTATTGCCATTGTAAATCTAACAAAGTTTTAATACTTTTTTGGTAACACTTCAGTATAGGGACCAATTCTCACTAATAACTATTTGCTTATTAGCATGCCTGTTATTAACATATTGGCTGTTTATTAGCGCTTATAAAGCACATATTCTGCATGACAATATTCTACATCCCGAATCCTATACCTAAATTTAACAACTATCTTACTAACTATTAATAAGCAGCAAAATTAGGAGTTTGTTGAGGCAAAAGTCATAGTTAATGGTTTGTTAATAGAGAGAATTAGACTTTAAAAATAAAGTGACCACTATTTTAACAAACAAAAAATAATGTACATTTAGAGCACCATGCATTGTGTTATATAACCTTGCTATTAGATTACAGAAAACTGGTTAATGCTGTTGCATGAATGTTTCTAACACAACAGCTGAGGAAGTGATGACAAATTTGATATATTTCTATCTTTTGATCAACATAATAAATTTTTCTATAGCTTCTACACCCTTGTTAATCAGCTACCATTTCCCTCTGATTTTAGGAATAAATGATGGGTAAGGTTAGGTTTAGGGGTAGGGATTGGGTTAAGTCTGTATTTTTGGACAGTAATGTTGATCCAGGATCAACAAAAGATGTCAACATCAGCTTCTGAAAACCCCAGAAATGTCAAAAGCATCGCTATAAAAGAGTAGCCAATTTGGAAAAGAAATGGTTTCAGTTCTGGATGCATTGACAAGAAAGCTGGGAAATTATGCTCTAAATACAAATGTGTTAATATAGTAATTAAAAATAGAAAAGAAAAGTTTGGATGGATAAAAAATGGGCCCATCGACAGATATATAGATAGATAGTTGGAATTACTTTCTGAATTTTTTTCTTCCAGCTGATGAACGATAAAAACAATGACAGCTAATAAGAATCCACCCAACTTGAAATAACCAATAGCATCACCTACCAAATTGGTTGACTGAAAGAAGTGCAACCAAGGCAGCATTCCCTCCAAATATTAATGATATATAGTTTTAGATATTCAACTTGGTTGCTAAGAAGTTAAGGTTATTCAGTAATCACACAAACTAGGGTTAGGACTGTAGACGGTGGCCCTGAAACTACAGCCTCCACTACCGCAGGATAATGCATCTCAAAAGAGCTTGAGATTTTAATAAACAGAGCATTAATGTGCATTGGTGTGGATGCTATGAACTTATTGTTACAGTGATTTTTATAGTTATCGTTCTTGGTATGAACAGGCCTTTAATGTACCATCACAAGTGTATGTTATCCCATCAGAGTCTGAACTATCCGTTCCTTTATAATGATAATCCTCTCTTATTATATTAATGGAGGAATAGAAGGAGAGAGCAAATATTTGTGTGGACGGACTCTAGGGGAAAGAAGTCTTTTCTTTTCAGCTGTTCTTTTGCGGAGTTATTTTTTCTACTTTAATGTTTCAAAGAGAGGGAGGGAAAGAGAGAGAGAGAGAGAGATTTGACTATATAAAGTGATGGTATGCTAGCTTTCCCTGCAGGGAATATTGTGTGATGAATCAGAGGCTGTTGTTGAGATAGAGCTGTTCAGCTGTTACAACACCAAATTAAACTGTTGATGTCATAAACACTGGGTGTTTCCATGGCAACTGCACAACAGTATCCTCATGGTGACCGTCGAGACAACTGTGGCAATTGTGTACTTAGCAATTGTGACTGTCCTTGAAGATTCACGTCCATGTGGAGTTCAGTGTAAACTTTAGGAAATCACTCATGCTATAAAATGGCAGATCTTGGCCGGATTCCATTAGAACACACTGCTCTGAGAAAATGAACGCTGGCATAGAGCATCTGGAACTCACAAAGCAATTCTTTATTTCTATATTCATCAACAACAGACCATTCAAAAATGTTTCCTAAAGGTTTGGGGCATGGCGTGTGGAGCAACTCATGCGTTCGTGCCATGTTAAGTTTTATAAGCTAAAGCAAGCAGTTTCCAGTCTGTGGCGAGCTGCAACCCTTTTCTTAGACTGACGTGTTCCCATATGCAGTACAGTAAAGAATATTTAGCTTGTTATTCAGAACATGTAGTTGCCATCGGCCTGTTCTGCCCACTGATTTAGAGCGCTGCCCGCCACCACAATCATGGTTGCCATGGTGCTGCTGAGTTACTCTTTCCAATAACAATGGAGGAGAGGGGTTTGTGTTTACACAGAGATTTATGACTGTGTGGAACATCAGCACATCCTCTCTGTACAGCCGTAGTAATGTACTAAATGCTCCCTGCGGCAAAAGAAATACCGATTCAGTCTTCTGTTTCTTATTTTTCCAAACTTTTAAAAAAAAATTTTTTCCACTTTTGCACCAAATGCTGAACAGCCCAGAATCCCTGAATACAAATAATTACAAATGCTTTGAAATTTTAAACACAGGAGGTTTGTCTTTGTCAAAATTATACTATTGGCAAACAATAACATATCAATATTTATTTGGTCAAAAATAGGAAATGCCAAATGGTTTACAGCTGATTTACAATGCCATGTGTGACACGCATAACTTTATCAACCATTGCAACAATCTGTTCTAGTTTGGGAATCGGGAGTGACTCCTGTATTCTGCAAACACACAGAATTCATTTTAGGGGATTCTCTCATGCATTTAAATAGTTTTTTTGACTCACAAAATTTGGCATTGTATATCTTCTTAAGTCCACTAATGTCCAAGAATGAATCTTTGCTGTCTTTCTCCTATCGTTTTTGTTACTGTTAATACAAACGGGATAGTTTCTTGTATAATAAAGGATAATGCTACCTCTGTGTAGGCCCACTGTGACCATCATTCATCTTAAAAAAGAACCACTGGTGGGAGTAACTACTAAAATTAACAGTTCCAAAAAGGCGGTTTTCACTCCAATGCCATAAATTAACCATTTGGTTTCCCTGAAGGACCTTTCAAGGAACAGTTAAAAGAACCATTTTTTTTTCTTGTGAAGAACATTTGATAACCTGAAGAACCTTTTCTACTTTGAAGAACCTTTTGCGTAATGGAAAAGTTCCATGGATGTTCTTCATGGAACCATACATGCCTAAATGTACCATGACGTACCTAGACCTAAATGTAGCAACGTTAATAAAGTTACTAATTGTTTTGTTTTTTTCAGTACAGTAACATCTCTTTTTTTTTTCAAAAGGTATTGGTAATATCATATTTAAACTTTAATACATTTTCATTTGCAATTAATATGCACTCAGGTGTCAGAAATCATTACAGTTTGCACTTATAGTACGTATATTGTAAGTACATTTTTCGGTACTCTTTTTAAAAGTATGCTTTTAAAGTATGTGTACTTCTTAAAGGTTATATATGTATATGTGTGTGTTCACACATGTATATATTGTATCTTGTTATTTGTAGCATAGTAAACTAAGGGTAGCTAAAGTGTAGTTGAACAAATTTAAAACTAGCTTGTAGCTCATACAGTTTCAAAAACATTTACCCAACACTGAACAATATTGAGAAGAAGCGGAAGAGGAAAGATGGAGAGTAGGCGATCGAGTGCAAACAAGATAAAGCCCCTGCCAAACTGAGAAACATGGGCCAAAAGCCAGAGTCATGCTGCTATGCCTCATGCCCGCCTGAAGATTAACTGCACAGAAACAACTCAAAAAGACACACAGCACTGGGCCGTGCCAGCAGTGGATATAGCCATCCATTCTGCTGTTGCCTTCGGCTGAACATGAGGCTTTCTGAGCATCTGATCCAGATCAATTATAACCCAGCCTCGTCCATGAGCCCTCTCCCCCTCATAATCAAACAACTATGCAGCAGATCCTATTTATAGCAACCACTAGTGCCTTTCCTTCCCTTCTCACAGATGTATGTGTGTTTTATGGAGCCCAGATGGCTTTTTTTTCCAAATTTAAAAATTTTTTTTACACTTTTGCACCAAATGCTGAACAGCCCAGAATCCCTGAATACAAATAATTACAAATGCTTTGAAATTTTAAACACAGGAGGTTTGTCTTTGTCAAAATTATACTATTGGCAAACAATAACATATCAATATTTATTTGGTCAAAAATAGGAAATGCCAAATGGTTTACAGCTGATTTACAATGCCATGTGTGACACGCATAACTTTATCAACCATTGCAACAATCTGTTCTAGTTTGGGAATCGGGAGTGACTCCTGTATTCTGCAAACACACAGAATTCATTTTAGGGGATTCTCTCATGCATTTAAATAGTTTTTTTGACTCACAAAATTTGGCATTGTATATCTTCTTAAGTCCACTAATGTCCAAGAATGAATCTTTGCTGTCTTTCTCCTATCGTTTTTGTTACTGTTAATACAAACGGGATAGTTTCTTGTATAATAAAGGATAATGCTACCTCTGTGTAGGCCCACTGTGACCATCATTCATCTTAAAAAAGAACCACTGGTGGGAGTAACTACTAAAATTAACAGTTCCAAAAAGGCGGTTTTCACTCCAATGCCATAAATTAACCATTTGGGTTCCCTGAAGGACCTTTCAAGGAACAGTTAAAAGAACCATTTTTTTTTCTTGTGAAGAACATTTGATAACCTGAAGAACCTTTTCTACTTTGAAGAACCTTTTGCGTAATGGAAAAGTTCCATGGATGTTCTTCATGGAACCATACATGCCTAAATGTACCATGACGTACCTAGACCTAAATGTAGCAACGTTAATAAAGTTACTAATTGTTTTGTTTTTTTCAGTACAGTAACATCTCTTTTTTTTTTCAAAAGGTATTGGTAATATCATATTTAAACTTTAATACATTTTCATTTGCAATTAATATGCACTCAGGTGTCAGAAATCATTACAGTTTGCACTTATAGTACGTATATTGTAAGTACATTTTTCGGTACTCTTTTTAAAAGTATGCTTTTAAAGTATGTGTACTTCTTAAAGGTTATATATGTATATGTGTGTGTTCACACATGTATATATTGTATCTTGTTATTTGTAGCATAGTAAACTAAGGGTAGCTAAAGTGTAGTTGAACAAATTTAAAACTAGCTTGTAGCTCATACAGTTTCAAAAACATTTACCCAACACTGAACAATATTGAGAAGAAGCGGAAGAGGAAAGATGGAGAGTAGGCGATCGAGTGCAAACAAGATAAAGCCCCTGCCAAACTGAGAAACATGGGCCAAAAGCCAGAGTCATGCTGCTATGCCTCATGCCCGCCTGAAGATTAACTGCACAGAAACAACTCAAAAAGACACACAGCACTGGGCCGTGCCAGCAGTGGATATAGCCATCCATTCTGCTGTTGCCTTCGGCTGAACATGAGGCTTTCTGAGCATCTGATCCAGATCAATTATAACCCAGCCTCGTCCATGAGCCCTCTCCCCCTCATAATCAAACAACTATGCAGCAGATCCTATTTATAGCAACCACTAGTGCCTTTCCTTCCCTTCTCACAGATGTATGTGTGTTTTATGGAGCCCAGATGGCTTTCTATTCTCATAACTACACCCTGCACACTTCTTACTGTCTGTTTCACACACTTTTCCTCTAATTCTCTTCTTTTTCTGATCTCATGTGCTGCTTCTCTCTCTCTTTGGTCAGTGGGGGAAGCCCCTGCCTCATTCAGATTGCTTCCAAAGTGACATAAGACAAATAGGCTTTTCTACATGACGTAGACAACGGGAGTATGTCTGTGACTTTGCCATATATGGTCTACCAGTGTTAGGGCCAGATAAAAATACATTAGATATCAACTTACTCCACTATGTGATTGATGTCAATTATGTAAGTTACATGATACAGTTAAGCATTCCAGTCTCTGAAAGGTGGACAAGATCCAAGTTTTCCTTCTAATTTCAGGTCTTTTTCAGTGTGTTTCTCACAGATCTCTGGTTGCGTGAAAACATACAGTCTCTATGATACGGAAATGTTTTAAACCATTGCTACGCATCCAGGTTGAGAATTTCTGAACTTAATCAAAATAGAAAAAGATTTGAGCTCAGGTTAAAGTTTTTAGAGCTCATGAATAGCTTTTGACTATCGGCTGGACAAATGGTCTATATTTAAAACTATTCTTAACAAGAACCACCCACTCATACAGGAAGAGACTGAAACTAACCAACCAGTTCAGTGGATGTACATGACTGAAATTGGATCCAACCCTTAAAGCAAAGTGGAAAGGTGTGCTAAAAGATCTATTTTATGCACTGCCTGCCTTAAACAAAACTCTTGAGTATGTTTTAATGATGCAAAGATTTAATGGCACAATAAGCCATTTCTACAAGCATTCAAAGCATCAGGCAGAATGACATGAAACTTGAAGCCAAACCAGGGCTCTTTATACATACAGTACAGTGCAAGCAAACCACTACCACAGCTTGTTATTACTGAGCTGCCAATGGGACCATTATCTGGCCCTGATAGTAGCAGTCTACGAACTTGTAAACAGTTTCCCTTGGACTGATAAACCTGTGTCTCTCTTCTTTTGTGCAATATGCATTATAGCGTGTCAACTCTGTTATGCATTTACATTTTTGGGCATTATATCTATATGTTAATGTGTGTATATGTTAATGTGTTATGTGATAATAAATGCCAATTGCATTGGCCTACATATATCAAAAGTTTGGGGTCAGCAAGACTTTTTTTATGAAAGAAATTCCTATTTTTAAAATTGTGAAGGATCATGTGACACTTAAAACTGGAGTAGTGGTTTCTGAAAATAAAGTTTTCAAATATAATAAAATAGAGAATCAGAAAATCCTTCTTTTAAATTTTAATAGTATACACACAATATCCCTTTTTTGGACATATGTAGCCTTGGTGGCATGTCTTAAAAACATTTAAAAAAATTTTTTTACTGTCCTCAAATTTGTTTGTTGTTGATCAGTTTAAGAAGTTTAAGGATAATCTAAAATAATATTATTCTTGCTTGTATTTTTTATGAAAATTATTAATATATTTTATTATATTTGGCTATTTGTCTTATTTTTATGTTTAATATGAAATTAATTAGCTTGCATACCTTTGCCTTCTTTAAAGGCAAAACAAACTGCTCACATAGCAGCTATCAGTAACAGTCGCAGCAAATGCATTCAAGAGTTTGAGGTGAAGTTCAGACCAATGAGCCATCAGGATTTTGGAGGCAGGGAGTATCAGGGTGTGAAAGGTACAGGGGAGACAGGGGAGTGAGGATGCCTGAAGTATGAATCAGCACGGTAAATATGAGCTCCACTTTGTTAAGACACCACACCCTACCACACAATCCTCCTCTCTCATTCCCTTTCCTGCTTTCACTGAATAGAAGAGGAATAATAACTGGAATACACCTCTATATCCATGCCCAGAGGGCCCAAGAAGCAACAATAAATGCTATTAAAAGGTTGTAGAGGTTTCTTGTAGTGAAGCATTTAAAATGTGACATATGTGTTTTTCGTTTTAGTGTAGGGAATAAACCTTTGAAACTTAGTAATGCATTTGCCTAATGTGTTATGTGGGTCACCTTATAGGGGCTGACATGTTGAGAACCAAATCTGCTTTTTCTCAGTAACCTCTATTATTATTGGATGCTTTTACACACAGAAAAAAAAATCATATCTGACTGTGAAAAGAACATTTCTACAACCGGATAAACAAAATATTTCAATATCTTGTTTCATTCAGAAATATGTCCTGTTAAGTAAAATGGGTTTAAATATGGATGTCCTATTAAGTAAAGTGTAAAAAATTAAAAGTTGCCAAATTTAACATATGACAAATTAATGCATGACATTTTTACTTTTATTGTTAACCAAAACACATCGCACACAACTATAATGTTTAACTGGTGCAAACTGCTCTGAAAAACCTTTTGTCCCACTCAAATGAATATCAAACACATAATGAAAAGAGAGAATGAAGGTGATAAAAATATGTCAAAAGCATGTGAGCATGAGATAGAGAAAAGCAGAGAGAGAGAGACAGTTGTAGCAGCAGCAGATGACAGGATGAATGTTGATGATGATATAGAGGGGTCAGAAAGGCAAAGAGTCAGCAGTACTAACTGGTAACACCCCCGGGCAGCTAGTTTCTAAAAGGCCTACAATTACGATTCCTATCTGCTTGAAAGGGAAAAGACCAAAATCTCCAAAAACAAACTGTCTTGAAATTCAACCAGCAATAAAGTGTAACAATATTATCACAAAGCGAGCTTTAGTGCAAATTTGTAATATTGACTGTCGCCACCATATACTGTCTCTGCTGAAGTCTAACTACATTGCATTATGACTTCCAGTAGCTTGCCTAGTGACTTCCACACTGCTTGACAGGCCCCTTAATGATAGTCCCTGCTGTATAAAAACTGTGATTCTTTTCATTCAGAACATTCAGTGGGGTGAGGAGAACGGAGTCTTCTTTGGGCAGGGACACAAAAAAAAAATCGCCTGAACACCCTGAAACTCATGACCCTGGAGTGTCTGTTCAGACACACGTTTCGCAAATTATGAAATATGGAACATTGGCCTACTGTGCTGAAGGAGACAAATGATTAGAATGCTCTTTGTCCTATAAAATATTTCAACACACCCATAAAGCATGCAAATCAGACATGTGTGTAATTATCTAATGGTTGGATTTGCATGCCATTGGTGAAAAGACTTGGCTCTGATGAGTTCAGTACTCTGCATATGACACGTATTAGGCCTGAAACATATGCTATGCAAGTGCATGAATGTAAACACTTCTACATTAACTACTAAAGCTTGATTTCACACAACCAGAGCACAATTCACACATGTATTCTCAGCATTAATACAAAGGGTGCTATAGTTGGCATTGTCATAAACTATTTTCGAAAGTAAATTTTCCAAACCAACTTCAAAGAATTAGTGGTGATTACTGTGGTGTCGCCTCACATCGCCTGCATCCTGCCAAAAAAAAAAAAGTTGTGCTTAAACACACCACAAAGTCTACAGCCAATGTCCAACTAGCATTCTGCACCTGCATGAGACGATATAACTCTCCATACCAGCAGGTGGCAGTAGTCTGTATTCATTAATCAAAAAGGAAACCCGGAAAAGCAAGGACTTTGAATATGAAAATTAAGCCTTCTTGCTTCCGTCAATTTTGGTTTTCATCTCGTGCATTGATTTGCTAAGCACAACACCAAATCAGAACGATCTGTTTCACCAATGGGCTTCGCTGCCAATTCAACATGTTCAATCAGCCAAAAAGTCACCAACAGGGGTCAGACTAGTGCCAATGGTGCAGAACACACTGCAAAAAATAGGCTGACAGACTATCACAACAGCCTGACATTGCCTGACCATCACAGTCTTTAAATCAACTTATAACGTTATAACGGAAGAAACTTTTGCCAGTTTGTGTCATCAAATCTTTGAAAGATATTCAAAATTTAGTTTGAATTTGGTTTCTTTGATGGAAGTAAATGAGATATCCATTATCAGACATACATATGTATCTGTATGTCTGTGCAATAATCTATACTTATTACTTTTGAATGGACAGAATATGTGTTTTTTAATCAACTGTAATATTACTGTAGTACCAGCCTACTCGACAGTTTCTTTCTTTCTAACTGGGCAGTTCTTGGTCAAAAATAAATAAATAAAAATCTGTAATAGACTACAATTGATGGTGAAGTAGAAAGTCTGGCAACTTAAGACAATAAGGCAATAATGCACATTGTATAATGAGATGCTTGCAATACATCGACCAAGTATTCGCATCTGTATTTGCATATTCGACTATGTTTCTGACCTTATCGTGTTGAATCACCCGATCTAAAAAAAAAAGAAGAGAGAATAAGTAGATTTGAATGAAAAGAGTGGAATTTGAGCTTCCTAAACTTGCAAAATAATAACAGGGTGGAATTGTGACGGACCCTCCCTCTCTGATGAGCGAAGGGAGAATGTTCGGAAGAGTAATTAGTGAATTGTGTGTGCGTGGGGTGGGCAGCTCCAGCCTCTTCTGACTCACTGTGTGGAAACTCTGAATGTTCTTGCGCCACTGTGCAAAGCTGCAAGCTATTACACATTGCATTATACAGCCAACAAAAAAAAAACTAACTACAGACAGACTGTCTGAGTAACTCTCTCTCTGACAATTTTTGCATGAAACTACCCTTTTCTTGCTTTTCCCACTCCCCTCTACTCTGTCCTTACCCTCTGTTCATATTCTTCCATTCCCTCTTTCCCTAACAAACCACTCCCACCCTTTTCAAATAGTCTCTGGATTTTGCTTGTGGTATTTTCCATAGATGAGAAAAAGAAAGAAACCTTCTCTACATTAATCCAGCATGACTGCCATGTGGGAGAGAGAATGCATGTAAAAACATGTCAGTGTTCGTTTATTCTGCGACCATCAAACAGAATCCTGCTTTTTAAGGCAGCTGGTTGTCCAGCTGAGGCGACTTCAGTAACACACAGTGCAAGCGGACATAAAAGCATACATCAGTTAACACTAGAAAAGCTTTACGTGATTGATTAAAAAAAGTATTTGTTCATTTACGTAACACCTTTAAATGTCTACATGTTATTGCATAAGATAATAAATGTCACGTGTACAAGATGCTGCTAGAGCTTCTTCTCAAAACACTTTTCTTCATAATTTTTGATCAGTGGCTTTTAATCATCTGGTGATTTTATGTCCTAGCAGAGTAACCAGAGGTTAAAAGGATCCAAACATCTTAATCTTAATTCTACACGTAAATTTACTAAGAATGGGGCTCAATGTGTCAATATGAAGGAACATTACATAGGTGTTTTACCCATATTTTGAATTATGCATTGCATTGTGTTGAGTTTTTGTGTTGAAGGAAATGTCTGTAAACGTACAGTATGTGTGATATTTTGAACTCAATTTTTTTTTTTTGTTAAATGTTACACTTGAAAATTGTGCTTTGATGCTTTGTTATGTAATGCAGTGACATTCGATTTTAAGTAAGGAAACACTTTTTAAGAGCCACTATACATGCTTATATTTATTAATTGTAAGATGTAAAATAATGCAAAAGAAAAAGATCTGCACACTGTTATTCTCCCTTTATTTAGAAAAAGTTAAAAATGGTAACGTTTCGGTCAAAGACCTTCATCAGGCGCACATGTCTTACATTAACTTTTTCTAAATAAAGGCAGATCCAAGTCTGCAGATCTTTTTTGTATGATTTGATAAATTTTTTATCTTGCACCTGGTCAAGACACTTTGGATGTGCGTACTTTGACTTTTTTTAATGGTAAGATGTATTCATTTTACCAAGGCCACACCCTACCAACTATGGCTGTGACATGTGATGCAACCTGCAGATTTTATATTGCAAATCACCTTTACAAAACACATTCTTTTACTAAATATCTTTGTAATTTATTAAAGGAACGAAAAAAAAAAAAAAAAACAAGATCTCTTTGCAATACCTCAAACGTTTCTTCTGGACGCCAGTTACAATAAATGAAGAGCATATGGAAACTTTTGCTTTGTTTTTCCTGAGAAAAAAAATCCAGAAATCTTGCATCTAATCTTGGGTTTGAGAAGATATCTCAACCTTTGCTCCGATTTGCCAAGAAACTGAAATCTGCTGTCAGAAGTGAAATCATTGTGAAGTAATGGACGTTTCTTATCAAGTTGCTCCAAGATCTGAGCTATTCCAACTACATAGTACATTCATTTTATAGATACTCTTACTGCATGTCAACAGTTGTCTCAGTTGTGTCCATTTTTCAAGAATTTCAAGAGAAGAATCTGAGACAAAGTTAATATTTAAATCAAACGTAACCTAGCTATGAAACCTGATCAACCTCTAAGCAATCCTAACTGTCCTCTGTGTGCACACTCCTCACCTGGTAGATCATGACTTTGAAGTTTCTTCTCTTCAGAAGTTCGTTCTCGTTGCTCTCCAGGCGTTTGATCTGCCCGGCCTGTTTTTCCAGGCTCCCTCGCACCGTCTTCACATTCACACTGACTTTCCGCACCTTCTCCAGCATCTTATTGACCGTGTTGGCTGTGGTGGTGTGGCTCTTAGACAGTTTGGTGAGTTCCCCCTGGATGCCCGTCACTGATCTCTCCATCTCCCGCTGACGGGCTTCCAGCCCAGCCTGAGTCTGCTGGATCTGGTCCACGGCTCCAATGATTTTGTCCAGCAGCGCCAGGACCATGACTCCATTCATCTCACCTTTGTCTCCCTCACCTGCCTCTTCTTTCTCATCAGCGGCTTTTGCTTTGTTCTCGGCGATGGCCTCATCTTCATCATCAGAGGCTTGCCTCTTCTTTCTCATCAGCGGCTTTTGCTTTGTTCTCGGCGATGGCCTCATCTTCATCATCAGAGGCTGGGAGGTTGATTTCATCTTCTGAGATCTCAGTAAGGGATTTGTGCAGGTCAGGCACCTCCAGGTGCAGATGGCGGTCTTCAATCACTTCCATGCTTAAAAGCTTGAGAATGTGGTAAACTAGCGTGGAATGTGAAAGGATACAAGCAGTGGAAAGTTCTGTGTCCTTACTCGCCTTTTTCTTTCTGCTCTCAGGATTCCCCTTTAGAGTTCACCTAACTGTTCCCTCCTCTGTCACACTCACCACATCTGCTCTCCTCTCTCTCTTTCTCTCTCTGAGTGTGTTTGGGATCTGGCCAGAGCAGCGGATGCTGGCAAGCAGGCTGTGGACGGTCTGTACTGCATGAGCGCTGGGTCGTGAATGCCACATTTTCCTGTGAAACCCTCCAGACAAATCAGCTGCGTGCCAGCTGCCTTCCTCTTACCCACTGACACTCCCCCTGCACACTGTGTATGTGTGTGTTGGAGAGCAGTGCTCCACCCAGTGGCCTGCATTGGGACCCCATTGTAAAAAAAAAAAAAACACACAAATGATATCTCTGTGGACATTAACTTTTTCCACTGTCAAAACAGTTTACATTTAAAGATGAAGACCCCGGTCATATCAGTGGTCTAGAAAATATTCTACATAAGATTCTACATAAGGGTGGTCCACCTCATTGTGGCTGCTATGAACAACTAACCAGACAAATACTACACACCTGAAATCACAAGAGACACCATTGTAAAAAAAAAAGAAAAAAAGAAGAAGAACACTTTAAGCATCCTTTTAAAATACAGAAATAAAATACTTAAGTGCAAACTGAATGTAATGTTTTCAGACACTTGCATGTTAAAAATGAAAACTGTACATTTACATAAAATGCATTTTGACCCACCTAAGCAGGACTTAAGTCATCCTTATATGTAACTTCATAATTACTTCTATTGTCTTTGAAATATGGTTAAAGTGCTCTGCTAAATGTACTGACAAGCATTTATGGTAGTGCTGTCAAATCGTGATTAATCACATCCAAAATAAAAGTTATTGTTTGCATAATACATGTGTGTGTGTGTATGTATGTATAAATACACACACACATGCATATATTTAAGAAAATATGTTAATTGTATATATTACAGTAAATATATTATATATTTATATATAAATATTTTCTAAATATATACTGTATGTGTGTATTTATATATATGCATAATATACATAAACTTTTATTTTTGATGCGATTAATCGCGGTTAATCGTTTGACAGCAATAATTCAAACATAATTTCTGTTGAAGCATTTATGTCATATATTTGTGTATTTGCAATTAACATGTTGCAATTTTGTAGAGTCAATTTTATATTTAGTATAAATACAAAGTACTTTATGTGTTTTAGTTTACCATAAATGCTTGTCAGTATATTTTGCAGTAAACTTTAACCATATTTCATAAGGCAACAGAAGTATATGAAATGACATAAAGATGTATTAAAGTCCTACTTAAGCGCGTCAAAAAAGCAACAAAAAAAAACTGTTGAGTTCAATTAATTGTATTTAATACAAATTTAAACTATAATACATTTTCATTTAATTGTAAATAAAATGCAAGTAAGTGTCCAAAAACATTATATTCACATCGCACAGTAAATTATTTCTGTAATAAGTACTATACTGAAAATATGCTAAAATATACTTCTTAATCAATCATTTCTTCAAATAAAGGTCAAATCATCTTATCATTTTATCATTTTATAGGTCTAAATTCCTGTAGATCAACAGTTATCTAATTTGTCGATTTTTATACCTCTAGATGAATTGTAAGAGTAAGATGATACTTATATGACACAAATCCAAACTCCATTGTATCTTTTGAGCAAACTCTTGAGTAGTAATTTTTTTTCCTCTGGGACAGTGCTGTATATGTGTGAAGATAACATGAGGTTCTGGAGAGTGTAGCAGTATTAGACAGGCACAGACACAGCGAGAGCTGGAATGTGATCCAGACCTACAGGGTTTTTAAGTTCCCTAAAGGCCCATTTTCCCATACAGCACACCATTAAAGCCACCCAAAGGGAAGAGTTCACAGAAATAACTTGAGCTCTAATGCACGTGGGCCCTGCATGTGTACACATGTGCAAGTCTGTGTGTTATTCAATCTAATCTTTCTCTCTGATGAAATGCTGTTATTTACTGTTTTAGTCATTTTATTCACTAGAGATTGATTGATGATAACATTATTATATTCTTCCAGTGGAAAATGGCTTTGTAGATTTGGAATGACTCCAAAAATGATCCTAGCAAAACATACATCAAAAAAGTCATAGAGGATATTCATTATCTTCAGAACATTGATTGTCCAGGTGCTAATTAGTTCTAACTAAAATAAAGCTATAATACATTTTAAGTTATAGATAAAGATAAATAAACCTTTTTGAAAATATTAGTTATCATGTGTAAGTTCTGAAATCAGTTCTGAAGGCCTTAATTGGGTTACTAACAACACAAAGGAAAGACTTGCATTTTGTTTCAGATGGGGGTGTGTGTGTGTGTGTGTGTGTGTGTGTGTGTGTACGCAAGTGTGAATTGGTCAGGCGCATGTTTCTCACCTCTGGTTCTTCAGTAGTTCCTGACTCTAAATATATACAGGTTCATTACAGAGTCTGTGCTACATTCTTCTTAGGTCCGCACTCTCACCTCTCACTATTACTCTGGCACACAAACTTGCATCATTCAGTCTATATCAGATAACTCTGAGCATACCGAGTAAAGGATAAATAATTAAATATTCTGGGACTGTACAGAAGCTTCCTAGGTTAATTCTTGACTTGAAAGATTTTAAAAAGTTCTAAATCCTAAGTGAAATTACCATGGTTCCTAAACAAATAGTATTCTGAGTTAGAATGTGTCTCTAATAAACCTCAGATAGCAACTAGTTAGACACAGTATCTAACTGTATAATAGTATCAAAAGGAGAATACTTAGAAGAACTCATAAAGGCTATCTCTCTTGTACTCCATAGCTATGCTATCGAGTACATAGTTTGCTATGTATTGATATTAATATTTATTCATATTTATTCTGTTAATATTTAATATTAAATTAAATATTAATAGTAATTAAATTCTCTTCACTCTCTGAGGCAGAAGTCTCCAAAATCATCCTTTCTAATCACCCTACTACTTGTCCGCTTGATCCTATTCCATCTCATCTCCTTCAAGCCATTTCTCCTGCAGTTGTACCTGCACTCACATCAACACCCCCCTTCACACTGGTGTTTTCCCCTCAGCATTTAGACAGGCTCGTATAACCCCACTACTTAAGAAAACCCACCCTTAGCCCATCTCTTTTAGAGAATTACAGACCGGTTTCCCTTCTTCCTTTCATTGCAAAAAAAACTTGAACGAGCTGTGTTCAACGAAGTCTCTGCCTTTTTCACACAGAACAACCTCCTGGACAGCAACCAATCTGGTTTCAGAAGTGGACATTCAACCGACACTGCCTTGCTCTCAGTTGTTGAAGCCCTAAGACTGCTGCTTTTGACACGGTTAATCACCAGATCCTCCTGTCAACCCTATTGGCAAAGGGCATCTCAGGAACCGCACTCCAGTGGTCTAAGTCTTACCTCTCAGATAGATCCTTCAAGGTATCTTGGAGAGGTGAGGTGTCCAAGTCACAACATCTAACTACTGGGGTGCCTCAGGGCTCAGTTCTTGGACCACTTCTCTTTTCTGTCTACATGGCATCACTAGGCTCTGTCATTCAGAAACATATCACTATGCTGATGACACTCAACTCTACCTCTCATTCCATCCAGATGATCCGACAATAGCTGCTCGCATCTCAGCTTGTCTAACAGACATTTCTTGCTGGATGAAGGACCATCACCTTCAACTCAACCTTGCCAAGACAGAACTGCTTGTGGTTCCATCAAACCCATCGTTTCATCACAATTTCACCATCCAGTTAGGCACATCAACCATAACTCCTTCAAAAACAGCCAGAAACCTTGGAGTTATGATTGATGATCAGTTTACTTTCTCTGACCACATTGCTAAAACTGCCCGGTCCTGCAGATTAGCTTTATTCAACATCAAGAAGATCAGGCCCTTTCTTTCGGAACATGCTACACAACTCCTTGTTCAAGCTCTTGTTCTGTCCAGGCTGGACTATTGCAATGCTCTCTTGGCAGGTCTTCCAGCTAGTTCTATAAATCCTTTACAATTAATCCAGAACGTGGCAGCAAGATTCATTTTTAATGAGCCAAAAAGAATGCACG
The DNA here is from genome assembly GCF_001515625.1 of Sinocyclocheilus rhinocerous. Classification (NCBI taxonomy): domain Eukaryota; kingdom Metazoa; phylum Chordata; class Actinopteri; order Cypriniformes; family Cyprinidae; genus Sinocyclocheilus; species Sinocyclocheilus rhinocerous. The sequence continues at coordinate 843,409 of NW_015632405.1, forward strand.
TCACACCTCTGTTTATCAATTTGCACTGGCTACCAGTAGCTGCTCGCATAAAATTCAAGGCATTAATGTTTGCCTACAAAACCACCACTGGCTCTGCACCCCTTTACCTAAATTCATTACTTCAGACTTATGTGCCCTGTAGAGCTTGCTTTCTGCAAGTGAACATCGCTTTATTGTGCCATCCCAAAGAGGCACAAAATCACTTTCACGTACTTTTAAATTAAATGTTCCCTCCTGATGGAATGACCTGCCCAACTCAATCCTAGCAGCTGAGTCCTTAGCCATCTTCAAAAATCGGCTAAAAACACATTTCTTCCATCTTTTTTTGACCCTCTAACACTAGCACTCTCTATTCTAACTCTCTCTCTCTCTCTCTCTCTCTATATATATATATATATAAACTAACAGCTTTTCTAATCTTTTTGTATTCTTTCTGTTTTATTTTTATTTATTATACAATTATCAAAAACAAATAAGGCCTCTAACACTAGCTTGCTCTGTTCTTTTTCTATTCTATCTGTTTTTCTTTTTATTTATTATATGATAATAAAAAACATTGCTACGTGTACTGCGTTAAGCTAACTGAGACTTGTCATAGCACTTGCATATCATTGCTCTTTTGTTGATTTTGATTGTCCTCATTTGTAAGTCGCTTTGGTTAAAAGCGTCTGCTAAAGGACTAAATGTAATGTAATGTATTATTAATATTTAAATAACAAATATTTCATTATATCATAGTATACTGTATGTTTTGTAAATGTCCTATGTTTTATGCATATTATAAAGTTATACATTTTTGTTTTGTTTTGTTTTTTGTTTGTTTGTTTGTTTGTTTTTTATGAAATGTATTAAAATGTCACCCATCCAAAAGTGAAAAGAAGAATAATCTTTTTTTTTTCTCTACTTTTTAAGATGTGAAATCATGTTCCTAAATAATTTTAGTAATGGTAATTCACATTATACCCTTAACCACTGGTTTTACCAGTGCAATTTACTACAGAATTAAGAACTTGCTTCCAAAAGTAGTAGTATTGGTTTTAATTGCTAAACTTGAACAAGAACCAACCAACCAACAAACAAACAAATAAATAAATAAATAATAGGCTAATAAGTCTATAATAAGTCTAAACCGTACATAAACATTGTTTATAGTAATAAATAAATAAATACATAAATACAAATACATAACGCATCTAAAAATGGCCTGTTGCATTTAACAACGTCGAAAAAATCACGTGACCCTGTAGCAGCTGCAGGCGTGACGTCACGTAGCAGGACTGATCATCCTCGCGGACGTGAACAGATCTCTTACTGAAGACGTCAAGGACGGTAAGAACATTTATCTTTTACATATCCGTTTTTCTCTTTATCCACACGTTTAACTCTGACACTATATTCGTATATATGACGTTATAAATGAGTGGATGAATCATTTTATTGTGGCCGCTTGAATGAGGTGGTGATGCTTGAATATGGATGTAACGTTAGGCTATCTAACGTTATTCGGTCAGCCATTAGAGTTGATTATATATTTATGTTTGCTCTTATTGTGACTTCAATATTATGTTATATTAGCGTGGAAGAATAAACAGTTGACAGCATTTTAACGATTAGAAAATTGGAAATCTGTGTTATTCAGTCGAGCATATTTACTTACTGTTTCATGTATTCATTTATTCAATCATGAATTAATTTCTTATCTCATTTCGTTCAAAATACTACCTAAAAACTACCTAAGCTCGAGGTCTCTAAGTGGTCTAATTATATTCATTATTAGGATTATGCCAGAATGATTCGCTGTAGCCTTATTAAACAAAAATGAACATCTTACAAATAAACATTCGTGTGTTAGATGTTTTTTTTTTTTGCTTCAATTTGTTAGTATATTAAATAATGTGATAATATGATAAAAATTATTGTTGGCACGGGGTAGATAGAGAGAAGAGCGCGTAATGGCGCCCTTCAGAGCTGAAGGGCAGTGCGGCAGAGATGTGAGATGTTGAGCCATCAGCCAATCAGCTCTCAGTGATGCGAGGGTTGTTGAGCTTCTTGGCCAATCAGCTCTTAGAGATACACGGATGTTGCGTTCATCAGCCAGTCAGAAGGGATGCTGAGCTTTCAGCCAATCGGCTCTTTGGGATGCGAGTGATGCTGAGCCCAGCTCAGACTCAGAGACTCTCACATTAGGAGATGAAGCCGGTTTCTATAAAATATAAATTATATATTAAATAAATTAGAAAAATTATATATAACACTTTATACACTTTTTAACTGCTGATGTTTATAATAATACATTTGAAGTATTACCCATAAATGTGTCAAATGTGTTATAAAGGTTATAATGGGATTGATGTAAATAATGTATCTATCTATCTTTCTTTCCTCCAGACTGACCAGTAGCATCCAGTGGGATTGATTTCTGAGCCGTGGGTGAGTTCCTGTGGCCTGCAGCATCATGGGGGAGTTGTTCCGCAGTGAGGAGATGACTCTGGCCCAACTCTTCCTCCAGTCTGAAGCGGCCTACTGCTGCGTCAGTGAACTGGGAGAGCTGGGAATGGTGCAGTTCAGAGATGTGAGTAGATACAGCTTGCTTTCTCTCTCTTCCTGCTCTCTCCTCTATCGTATGCTGATCATGAGTTCAAACCTCTTTCTTTCAGCTCAACCCTGATGTGAACGTGTTCCAGAGGAAGTTTGTGAATGAAGTGAGACGTTGTGAGGAGATGGACAGGAAGCTCAGTGAGTGGATCAATACATGCACAAACAAATTCACCAAGACCAGTGACAGTCCTGACTCCTCAGAATGACTGACAGCGGCAGCTAGTTCTCTGATTGGGTAAAAATGGTGAAAAAAGTCATGTGATATCTGTTAGCTAGAAAGAACACATTATTATGTGTACTATTCCAAACCATCACCTACAGAACCTTTAGGTTAAATACCAAAATAGGAAGTAAGTAAGAAAAAATGTACATAAATAACTAAGGCTATGCATTTTTATTTATGGGGCTAAAGACACACATCAAGGAAAACTGTTAATTTAATTATGTTGAACAAACCTGAAAATGAATAGACGTTTGTCTCAAAATATATTTGGTAATTTTAGCAATCATTTGCCACATAAATCTACAATATTTGAAAAAACACTGAAGGCCAGATTTTAATGCTGTTAATTCAGCTTTGCATCACAAGAATAAATTACATTTTAAAATATATTCAAATAGGAAAGAGTTATTTTAAAATGAAAAAAAAAAAACAATATTACTGTATTTTTCTGTTTTGGATCAAATAACATAGCATTGTTGTACCCTGTTTTTTACATTTATAATTCTGTGGTGGTGAAGGGGTTCACAATAAAATGTTGGCATCCAAGATGACCGCCCATATTTTTTTAAGCCAGAATTCAAAAACTAGGCCTGGGCGATAAAACGGTATCGATATTTTTCGACGGTACACCTTCTTCGATAACGATATAAAAACATTTCGATATAGTGCACGATATAGGCACGTGCTATGAGTGACGCAGACAGCACACACAAACACGAACATGAGTGCTGTGCCTGCCTGTGATGAGGAGATTGTGAATAAAAAAATTTATATTAGTCGAATTTAATAGAAGCTCAATGTGGAGAAGATCTTGAATGGGTTAAAACCGAAACTAAGCCATTCACACAGAACGCATATTCAGCGCATTTTCTAGACGGACAAGTATGCTGCACTCGCGTCACACAAGAGATGTATTGAAAGCTATGCAAAGTTAAAACAGTTTAAACTTTTAGAAAACACGTCACAAATTTGTGGAGGTTTATTCCTTTTCACTGCGTCTCATATGTTTTTAAATGCAATCCGTGTGATGGGTGATTCGGCTCTTTGTATTAAGCAATGCATAAATACATGATGCTGTTTTGTTCATAATTGATTTATATGAGTTAATTTAGACGTAATGCACGTTTTCTTTATAGACAGTTATTTCCTTGCGTTGTGCTGCATTATATTGCTCATTGCGCCCTCCTGTGGCCTCGGGAAACAAGCCAAAAGTTCAACCTATTTAATCTGCATATAAAAAATTAGAAATTAGATATTTGTTTAATTTTTATTTTGTGTTTGACTGTTAAAACAAAAAAAAAATGTGTTGTTTGTCTCAATAAATTGAGTTAATTTAAAAATACAGTGGTTAAATGTAAACATTTTTTTTCTATTGCTCTGTTTTAAAAAGGTTATAAAAAATGTCAATAATTATCAATACCGAATGATATGAAACATTATATCATTGATACATTCAGCCCTAACAAAAACTCACCCTTCTCTGTGAGAAATAATCAAAATTATTGAATATCATTAGTAATTTGGTGCTGGTGTCATATTCTGCAGGGTTCGTAGAGAAGGAAATTAAGAAAGCCAACATTCCAACAATGGACACTGGTGAGAATCCCGAAGTCCCATTCCCACGAGACATGATTGACCTTGAGGTAATTTTACCCTCTCATGACCTTAAAGGCAGGGTATGTGATTTTTCAAAAACACTTTAGAAAACTGATTCGGGCCGAATCGCAAAACAAACTTGTAGCCAATCAGCAATAAGGGGCGTGTCTACTCGTGATGTGGAGGAGAGCGCGTTCAGTGCATGGGACGGACATTAGCCGAGCCGAGCGACAGAAAGATAGAGATGGCGGATAAAAAAACAAAAGAGGAAAACGTCTGCGGAAAGATAAGGCAAGAAGTAGGACCCGTGAAAATATCGGATCAGCTTTCCAGCGCTGGAGAGAACTCAAGGAGCGAGGCCTGCGATCGGACGCCGAGGTTGCTATGTTTCTTCTCAGTAGGTGAGTAACACCGTGTCTACAACAGCTAAAGTCTGACTACACTGGACGCGATCAAACGACCGTTGAAAACCATTTGAAATTTGTGTCAGCACGTCATAAATAGAACCCGGCAGCAGTTTTCTGTCGGGATTTGTTGCGCCGCGCCGCTCACGTCCGTAGACACGGTGTAACATTGGTTTTGCTTTGTTTCACAGAACTAATCGTTGCCTGGGTTGCGTACGTATATGTGGGGCAGAGCTATCAAAATAGGGGCAAGACCCTTTTGGGGTAGGGCCGTGTTTGTTTTGGTGTTTTCAAATATCAACATTGGCTACCAGAAATCACTTACTCTGCCTTTAATGGAATCATTCTGTCTGAATAAAAATGCTGTCATTCACTCACCCTCATATGGTTCCAAACCCATATGCTGTTATTTTTTGTGGAACACAAAAGGCAAAATTTTAAAGAATCTTCATGCAGCTCTGGTGGGGCCAAAACAGTCTGTTTCCATCAGTTTGATGGAAGACTTTTCGGCAATATTTAAACAATTGAACAAAAAAGCACCTTTTAAGCTCTTACCAAACCCTTTCTTCCATCTCATATGTTCACTCAGTGGCAAGGTGTCAGAATTTTCTATACCTGGTTATGGAAACCTTTGGGAATATTTTGATATTTGTATTGTTAGTTTGTAATATCCTTAATTTCTATTTATATTATTGATCACTAGGCAACCTTTGAGAAGCTGGAGAATGAGCTGAAGGAAATCAACACTAATCAAGAGGCCCTGAAGAAGAACTTTCTAGAGCTGACAGAACTCAAGCATATCCTCAAACGTACCCAGCAGTTCTTTGATGAGGTCTGGCTGTTCTCGCACAATATGATCACAAACTTCTTAGAGTGTGAGAAGAAAAAAAATTGACAAAAATCACCAAGACATTTCAGGTGTTAGTTATTTAACCCTTTGATACATGATGTCCACTACAGGGGGAAAATCTTTAAAAGCCACTTTATCCATTCACAATGAGAAATTACCTTTGAACCTTACCCTTTAGTTTTTGACTTGACTTTAGATGGAGGATCCAAATCTTTTGGAAGAATCATCATCTCTGCTGGACCCCAGTGAGGCTGGTCGAGGTGCCCCACTGCGACTGGGGTGAGTTCTAAGATGCTGATATATACTGTATATGTAGTAATATATGTAGTAATAATATATAACTGATATATATATTATTATATAAGGCTGTATATAATTATTCTAATAAATGGTCAGTAATAAAATTAAGATCAAAGAATCAAATTGTAAAGGTAATGTAAAATGTAACTAAAATATAAAATACATAAATTAAATTATTTAATTAATATAAAATAAAAGTACCACAATTATTTGAACTGAAAAGCCAATTCCATTCATGTCACATGCTGCTAAACAACACGTGTGGTAAAGGCAGATGAGAACACTTTTAGGCAGATTAGTAATTAACAGATTATTATATTAATAACATTTATTGTTTTACTATTTCTTTTACTATTAATATGGAATTTGAGAGTTTTTGAGGGAGAGATGTTTCTTTCTGTTCACTGTTTTCCCTCACTGTTTAAGAATTTAGTCACTATAGATCTCATAAGAAGTGACTTTCATAATTTGGAAGATATTTAGAACATATAATAAAATGGTTTATGATTGTGTGTTTAGGATTTATTAAAGTCCTGTTTATCAAAACCTTTATCTCACACAAAGACAATATGTACACTGTAAAAAAAAATTGTAACATAAAACCTCTGTGTACTCCCTGTAGGTTTGTGGCTGGGGTTATAAACCGGGAGAGAATCCCCACGTTTGAAAGGATGCTGTGGAGAGTCTGCCGTGGAAATGTCTTTTTACGTCAGACAGAGATTGAGGACCCTCTTGAGGACCCCACAACCGTTAGTGTCTATTCTTATTCGAAATTCTTATTCAAGTCAGTTAAGATGTTTGCATTTGACATTTTATATTCCAGCGTCAGCGTGATAAAATATTGATCAAGTTATGTGTCTTTGTTCATCACAGGGAGACCAGGTGCACAAATCTGTGTTTATCATCTTCTTCCAAGGAGACCAGCTGAAGAACAGAGTGAAGAAGATCTGTGAAGGGTGCAGCATGGTCTTTTATGATCTTTAATTATTCACATAATTTCATCCAATGCTAATCACAGATTTTAAACTTCATCTCCAGGTTCCGTGCATCTCTGTACCCGTGCCCTGAGACCCCTCAGGAGAGGAAGGAAATGGCATCAGGTGTCAACACCCGCATTGATGACCTGCAGATGGTATGCTGTCCCAAAAAAGTCTTAGTCTGATTTTTCTCCCATCTGTGCTTTTCTTTTTCTCAACTTAATATTGTTGATTGCATTTAAACTCTGTTTGAACTTGACCTCATAAAACCAAAAATAGCATAAAATGCCCTAACGTATTTAAAATGTTGATCATACAGTGTTTGATGTGTTTTCAAACATATAGGTACTGAATCAAACAGAAGACCACCGGCAGAGGGTTTTACAGGCTGCTGCGAAAACCATACGTGTGTGGTTCATCAAAGTGAGGAAGATGAAGGCCATTTATCACACTCTGAACCTCTGTAACATCGACGTTACACAGAAATGTTTGATCGCTGAGGTCTGGTGCCCCGTTTCTGACCTTGATTCCATTCAATTTGCTCTGCGGAGGGGAACAGTGAGTAATATTAATCGATATTCATTATAAATGATTTCAGCCACTGAGATGTTATTTCAGCCATTCAATACACAAATGAAAGCAATGAAACAATTTACAATTCACTTGTCATGATATTAAAAACTCATGCTTATATGCTAAAATTATTGAAATTAGTTTTGTAGACTATTTAAATTGTGCTTCTATTTATTATTATTTTACTATGCTTAAATTGTAATTACATGTAACAATAAATGGATTGGATCAGATAGGGAAGGAAAAGCATCCAACATACATGTGAACTACTTCAATACTGTTTTAAAACCATGCCAGGATGCACCTCCTGAAGTTGATTGTATTTCAAGTTGTGTTATTTTATAGATTATGTGACTTTACTATTGTGTGGATATGAGACCCCTCAGGAGAGGAAGGAAATGGCATCAGGTGTCAACACCCGCATTGATGACCTGCAGATGGTATGCTGTCCCAAAAAAGTCTTAGTCTGATTTTTCTCCCATCTGTGCTTTTCTTTTTCTCAACTTAATATTGTTGATTGCATTTAAACTCTGTTTGAACTTGACCTCATAAAACCAAAAATAGCATAAAATGCCCTAACGTATTTAAAATGTTGATCATACAGTGTTTGATGTGTTTTCAAACATATAGGTACTGAATCAAACAGAAGACCACCGGCAGAGGGTTTTACAGGCTGCTGCGAAAACCATACGTGTGTGGTTCATCAAAGTGAGGAAGATGAAGGCCATTTATCACACTCTGAACCTCTGTAACATCGACGTTACACAGAAATGTTTGATCGCTGAGGTCTGGTGCCCCGTTTCTGACCTTGATTCTATTCAATTCGCTTTGCGGAGGGGAACAGTGAGTAATACTAATCGATATTCATTATAAATGATTTCAGCCACTGAGATGTTATTTCAGCCATTCAATACACAAATGAAAGCAATGAAACAATTTACAATTCACTTGTCATGATATTAAAAACTCATGCTTATATGCTAAAATTATTGAAATTAGTTTTGTAGACTATTTAAATTGTGCTTCTATTTATTATTATTTTACTATGCTTAAATTGTAATTACATGTAACAATAAATGGATTGGATCAGATAGGGAAGGAAAAGCATCCAACATACATGTGAACTACTTCAATACTGTTTTAAAACCATGCCAGGATGCACCTCCTGAAGTTGATTGTATTTCAAGTTGTGTTATTTTATAGATTATGTGACTTTACTATTGTGTGGATATAATGTGGATATACATGACTTTACTATATTTGTGGAAATATTGCTAAAATGAGTATATGTGATTGGCAGTGTACTTTAAAGGTTACACTTTATTTTAGAAACTCTGCAATTACATGTCAACTACTTAGAGTATTAGTAGACTGTTCGGGTTAATAGAGTAAGTTGACAAGTACTTGCTAAGTTACTTAGTCAGTAGAATGTCTGTTAGGGGACCATCAAAGCAGATATTAAGAAGACAGTGTCTGAGAAGTTACAGAATGTTAGTAGCATGTCTAAAGGGGACTGTCAAAATAAAGTATTACCACACTGTAAGTGTAATAATACTACAATGGTAATAATGACAATTTAATCAAGTTTTTTTTTTTAATGTAGGAACGGAGTGGCTCCACAGTTCCCTCCATCTTGAACCGAATGCAGACCAAACAGACTCCACCTACTTACAACAAGACCAACAAGTTCACCTCGGGTTTCCAGAACATTGTGGATGCTTACGGTATTGGAACATACAGAGAGATCAATCCAGGTACCAACACAGAAAATATAACAAAAACATCTTTATAAGATTTTGAAAACAACCCTACTTTTACTATTTGGTTTACCAATGTGCAGTCCACTTTTTCTCAGGTAATAAATTATAACTCTGTTTTTTTAACACATGTATGATTGGATTTTTCTGTTTTGTTTCTTGCAGCGCCATACACAATTATTACATTCCCGTTCCTGTTTGCTGTCATGTTTGGGGACATGGGTCATGGAGTGCTGATGACATGTGCGGCACTTTATCTGGTCATCAGAGAGAGCCGCCTGCTCGCGCAGAAGAGTGACAATGAGGTCTCAGCTGATCAATAATTATTACATTTAAGAAATATAAAATTAGGTGGTTTTAGTGTACTTCTAAATGTTAAAAATGAACCTTTAGAAGATTTAAAATTCACATTTGTACATTCACATTTATAATGCAGACAGTTGACTATTTAAAAAAAAAAGGACATTTAAGGCAATCAAACCAATACATGAAGTCTTTAACATACAATTACATAATATAACAAGATATCATAGTGTAATCATGAAGTCAAATTTAGAGGTGCAAAATTGGTATGAATATTTATGATGTTATTTGAGGATTGTTCATAAATGTAAAAGTCATAAATGTCTAACCTTAGTTTTTATTTTCTCTCCCCTCTTGTGTGTAGATGTTTAGCATGATTTTTGCGGGACGCTACATCATTCTTTTGATGGGGATATTCTCAGTCTACACCGGATTGATCTACAATGACTGCTTCTCCAAATCCCTCAACATGTTCGGCTCAAGCTGGAGTGTGCGGCCCATGTTTTTCCCTAAGGGAAACTGGACGTAAGTTCACAAAATTACATCAGTAAAACAGTTAGAATATAATCAAACAACATCAGCAATCATACAATCTTACTTTGATTGTCAAATGAATTTATAATGAAAATAACAAAAAGCAAAACATTAAAACAACATGTAAAATACAGCGTCTCATCTCATTTGTACTGCTGAAAAGCAATTATTATATCCTGACTAACGTTCACTTTTTAAAGAATGTGATATTCTGCTATTTCTATCCTATGTATTTGTAGGTTTGAGACTCTGGATGGTAACTCAGTTCTTCAGTTAGACCCTGCTGTTCCTGGCGTGTTTGGTGGCCCCTATCCCCTGGGCATCGACCCTGTATGTATCACAAAACTCATTCATGCAGTATACACAAAGACATGCAGAGACAGCTTAGACAAATAAATTAATTCACACCTCAGACACATTTTTACATCATGCATTTTTACTGCGGTGCCCGCATTGTATGTTGACAAAATTCAGCATAAGTGTACACAAATAAGGTGCTTGAAACAGAATGTGATGTTCATAATCTTTTGTAGTGCTTTAAATAAGCACAATTAACAGTATTGTACAGTACTGTACATAACACATGTTAAGTACTTATTTATCATTTGAACTGTATTGTGATAGCCAACATTACTTTAAAAATTATTACTAAATTGCAACATCATAATTACAAACATGTAATTATAAATATATTTATAGAAATATAGAAATAGAAATTACAAATTGTATACATATTATGTATAGTTTAATTTAAAATAAATTATTGTCAGTACATTTGTCATTACAGTTTAACCATATCTCAAAGGCAAATATAATTAAGAAATTACACACATAGTTGTATTTAATATAAATTCACATGCTTTAATTTTATTTCAACAACATGCAATTAAGTGTCCAAAAGCATTACATTCAGTTTTCACTTAAGTATATCTATTACATTATTTCTGTAATTAGTCATCTTTTTTCAAAAATATGCTGAAATGTACTTCTTTTTCATAAAAGGAATTAAAGGAAAGAGATGATTAGAGGCCTTTTACATAGAATCTGGTGTTTGAGTGTAGACAGAATAGGACAGAATATGTCTTCAGACATTTTTGTAAAAGTTGAGAGAAAAAAACACCTTGTCAGACAACATTTTTCATGCTGTATTGCATATGTGCAAAGACCAATAATTACCAAAAAGCACAAATGAGACCACCTCTTCCTCTGTACTTTTACATTGTTATGTGTAGTATTATAAACGACCAAAATACAGTTCTTCAGTTCAAATGATAACAAATCTACAGAGATGCTGTTATAAGATGCTGTTCTACTAATACTTCTCATTTAGATTTGGAATATTGCCACAAATAAGCTGACATTCCTGAACTCGTTCAAGATGAAGATGTCTGTAGTCCTGGGTGTCATTCACATGCTGTTTGGAATCACGCTGTCCCTCTTCAATCACCTGTAAGTGTGTGTTCAAATGTGTGCGTGTGAAGTAGCTAGTGTACGAATTAATGACAGGGAATCGTCATTTCATGTATTGTTCTAACTACAGATTTTTTCCATGTGTCTCACAGGTACTTCAAGAAACCTCTGAACATTTTCCTGGGTTTCATTCCTGAGATTGTGTTCATGAGCAGTCTGTTTGGTTATCTGATCCTGCTCATCTTCTACAAGTGGACGGCTTACGATGCAGCGACATCTAAAGATGCTCCCAGTCTTCTGATCGCCTTCATCAATATGTGTCTTTTCAACTACAATGATCCTACCAACAAACCCTTGTACAGAGGACAGGTACCACACATTTACAGAAAAAAAATAGTTGTAGGTGGATGGAAGTCTGATTAGAATCAGATAGAATTTTGGTCGGATCTCTTTCTATGTGTGCATAGGTGGGGATTCAGTCTCTGTTGGTGGTGATAGCTCTGGCGTGTGTGCCCTGTATGCTGGTGGTGAAGACTATGGTCCTGCGTCGTCAGCACCTGTGGAAGAAGCACCTGGTATGTTTATTTACTCTAATCAAAATCAGCCAAACTTCATCTTTCTCTTTCATTTTATGTCATTCATTCAGAGAGCGTGATACTGAAGTGGAATGTTGAAAGTGTTTGTTTTGTTTCATTGTCCATGATAAATGCAGACTACATAAATATTAGTAGATATGACAAACAAACAGTCTTCTGATATTGGGGTTTGGAGTTATAGACTGTGAACATTGTTGTCACGGACAAGGTGTGTGGAGGCAGGCAGGATGACGAGGACGACAAGGATTCAAATAAGGATGTTTAATGTAGAGACAACAAGGCAGATACGGGTAGATGAGACACACACACTCAGGGTAACATTCACAATAACCGACAATACTAGATTACAAGAGACAGGAACTTATAGGGCAGATAACGAGGGGCAGACAGGTGAACACAATGAGGGTAATTAACTAATGATTATACGGGCTAAACCAACACAAGGGGAAGAAACCACAACAAACAGTCCACAGGGGTGTTACATTACTCCCCCCTCCCGGAAGGTGCGTCCTCGCACCGTAGAAACAGAGGGAGGGGCGGAGGGGGACTAGGAGGAGGACAAAGCAAGGGGATTGCGAGATGGTGACAGGGGAAGGCAAAGGGCTGGCAGGCAGACCAGACAGGTGGAGGTTCCGGCGGAGGACGGCCTTCCAGGAGGAGGACGGCTAACAGAGTCCAGGGAGGTGACGATGGAGGGAGGAGCCAGGGAGACGACAGGAGGGAACCGGAGCAGGAGGAGGAGCCAGGTGGGACCCTGGCCACAGCTATAATAGCGGCCCACGGTGGAGCCGACGGAGGGAGGAGCCATGGAGGAGGAATGTCCACCGACTCCAGGGGGCCGACCAACGGCAAACGAGGGGAAAGACGCCGCTATACTTTACTTAAAGGGTTGGTTATTCTGTCACGGACAAGGTGTGTGGAGGCAGGCAGGATGACGAGGACGACAAGGATTCAAATAAGGATGTTTAATGTAGAGACAACAAGGCAGATACGGGTAGATGAGACACACACACTCAGGGTAACATTCACAATAACCGACAATACTAGATTACAAGAGACAGGAACTTATAGGGCAGATAACGAGGGGCAGACAGGTGAACACAATGAGGGTAATTAACTAATGATTATACGGGCTAAACCAACACAAGGGGAAGAAACCACAACAAACAGTCCACAGGGGTGTTACAATTGTGTTTCCTCAGATGTTTTTAACAGCATGCCATGGGACAAAGCCAAGTATAACACCTTCACTGAATTTCTTCATAAATGTATATCTTGTCTGTTTGATAGAGTAGAATTGTGCATGATTTTTCATCTGTTTAGGTAGGCTCACATGAGATTGTGAAGGAGGAGGCAACTCTAATTTGGCCCAATGGGGCACCTACCATGCTGCAAGGCTTTACAGCAGGTTTAAGATTGTTTAGAATAGTTAGATAAAAGATAATAGGTAATAGATTACTTGTGTTCAATTCACATGACAGTTTTAATCAAAAGTACTGATGTTCTCAAAATTATTAAATACTTGATGATTGATGATGATGATATTTTTTTTTTGTTGAGAAAAATATTAATCATTTTAAGATTAGTGTGGAAAGACACTCTGGAGAACAAGATTTTTTTTACCATAATGCACAGGGGCATCTCTACAGTTTTTTTTAGTGATACAGCTAATAAGGCTGAAGTTCATCATAATGTGGAACTAGTATCAGTTCTTGTTGAAATCAGGAAAAATCTGTCAAATTCAGCAGGATGGATTTTAAATTTTGTAAATCCATCTTGAAAGTGGCAAAAATGCCCCAGAGACTATTAATGTATTTTTTTTGTTTTAACCTTTAAAGGAATAATTCACCCAAAAACGATTTGAAAAAATACTCATTCTCAGGCCAGCCAAGTTGTTGATGAGTCTATTCCTTCATATGAACAGTTTTAGAGAAATTGAGCATTACATCACTTGCTCACCAACGGATCCTCTTCAGTGAATGGGTGCCGTCAGAATGAGTCAGAGTTCGAACAGCTGAAAAAAAATACAAATAATTTTAGGTGAGCTATCCCTTTAACTTTTGATATACAGTAAAAGTGTACTTAAAGGGATAGTTCACCCAAAAATGAAAATTTGATGTTTATCTGCTTACCCCCAGGGCATCCAAGATGTAGGTGACTTTGTTTCTTCAGTAGAACACAAACGGAGATTTTTAAGTCAAACCAAACCGTTGCAGTCTGTCAGTCCTATAATGTCAGTGGATGAGAATCACGGCTTTGAGAGTCATAAAACATACACAAACAAAACCAAATTAAACCCTGCGGCTCGTGATGATACATTGATGTGAAAAGACACAAAACGATCGGTCTGCGTAAGAAACTGAACAGTATTTATATTGTTTTTTACCTCTGATTTTCACCGCAATATCTGAACTGTCCTGTGCGGGATCGCGTCTTCTTCTTCAGCCTGTGCGTGAGGCTTTACGGCGGATCGCATACTTATAAGTGCATTACCGCCACCTATCTCTCAAATAAAC
>NW_015632405.1:859566-863220 GCF_001515625.1 Sinocyclocheilus rhinocerous
CCTATCTCTCAAATGGACCATTGACACTCTATCTACAATCTCAATTGGGAGTGTCAATGGTCCATTTGAGAGATAGGTGGTGGTAATGCACTAAGAAGTCTGCGAAAGTGCACTAATAAAAATACCCTTGAAAATCAGTGTCAGAGGACACAAATTTTCCCTTAAGTTTCCCTTAAGTTCCTTTAGTTCATTTCTGATACAGGCCCAGCTGCATTGCGATTGACAGGTATAGCTCCATTGTGTTTGGTAGGTGCCCCAAACAGCTGTACCAAACACAGCATACACTCAGACGGCCCATGGCGTGCTGATAGCCACACAGACCTTGTTTGTATTTAGTCCCAGATGAGGGAGGCAAGACCTGCAGAGAATCTAGAAACTTTAGAGCAGACAGGCTCACCCACCGGACTTACCCAACAGGGCACGCAGAAGTTCGGTGGCGTCCGGGTCGGAAACGGGCCTACAGAGGACGAGGCGGAGATCATTGACCACGACCAGCTCTCGCAGCACTCAGAGGAAGGAGATGAGGTGGGTGGAGTCTGTGCTGTCAGCCAGTGGTACTTGACATATGGAATTATTTGAATTGGGAACATCACTCTAATAATGTTTTTTTCTGATATTTATTGGTGCATATTTCTCACACACATAAAAATATAACCTAATCACAACAGCTTAGAAACATTTTGATGGCACACAGAAAGACATTGTTAGAGTGATGTTTTCTTGTGAGATGTTGTAGTTTGTGGTAAAGAAACCATGGTTTATATACTACCAATGTTTCAAGTGTATCTGCTTAGACAGAAGAGAGACTGATTAAAGGATTGTTATCCTACAGTAATTTGAGAAATGTAAACAGAGGAGTAACTTCTCACTGAGACTCTGTGAGCAGTCTGACTCACCCGCTCCAAACATACCCACCACTGGAATGTGCAAAATATTTTCATCCTCTGTCTTAACTTTTGACATTGCCCTGAACCCTCTGTTCCATCATGTGCTGAGCAGATAGAAAAACTACACTTGAATGAATTAAAAGCTGCTTTCTTGGTAGCGTAATATTTTAGATAGGGTGAATCTCATGAAACCTGTCATGAATATTTCCAAATAATATTTTACACCAGAATCAATAAAAAATACATACAGTTATATTTTGCATAAAGAAAATGAAGCATGTTTTTAAGACCATTAAGATTGTTTTTTATTAAGTATTTTACTCTAAGTTCTAATTACTCTAATGCTAAAAAATATTTTATATTTTTGTTTATATTTATAGTAGCATTTGTTGTAATACCTGATTCAAATAAAGTGTATTGTATTACATTGTTTTACTGTAATGTAGTAAAAATATATTACAGTCATGGGAATCATCATTGATAAAAATAAAACCAGATCCATTACAGCTGCAATAAGAAATGTGCTTTATTGTTATAAAAATAATGTCACAATGCAAACAAATCTTAATACTTATATAAATATATTACTTAAATATAATTAAATACTTATAGTATAATGCTTAATAAAAATTAAACTAAATGGCAAAAGTTGGTGTGACTTAGACGTTTTCTTGAGAGTCAACCTATTAGATGTTTTTGTGAGCACGCATCTTGACAATTTGAACAAGCAACACATTTATGTAATTAGGGGTTCAAGCACGTAGCGCTGAAACCCTATTGTAATTGTTAGGATTTTTATTATTATTATTCCAACGTAAAACTGATTGTGCAGACCAAACCGTAAGGCCTAGAGACTTGAAACCAGGCCAGATGGTGGGTCTCAATTTGGGGAGAGCCTGACAAGGTATGACCCCGATTGGCCAATAGGGGGCGCTACAGCGATCAACAACGCGAAACTGCTCATAACTCCTAAACCGTTTGACCGTTATCATTGGAATCCTTGGCTCAAGACGAACAAAACATACTGTATATCTCTGATTTCATTTCCGCCATTACATTTTTTCCGCCATTTTGAATTTTCATAGGCCGTTTGTCCGATTCACTCGAAACTTGCTATACATCATCTAGAGACCTTCCTGGTCAAAAGAATTTCGATCGGTGATTCACTCTCGTGACGGAACGCCAAAAGGTTCGAAGTAGGCAGGGCCACTTTCACTTAAATGGTTATAACTCTTGAACAAAATTAGATATTTTCACCAAACTTGTCATACTCATGTACGAGTTCATTCTGTGGTCATACAAAAAAAATTGCAGAGATTTACCACTTGGTGGCACTATATTACGAAAAAAATACAAAAACAGCTATAACTACGCAACTGTTAGTCCAAATTACTTGAAAATTGGCATGCACTGTCTTTGTCCAAGTTGCCTTAATGATTTATGATGACATTTGTGTATCTCGAAAGAAAACATGGCTGCCATCGGCCTATAAATTTTGAGCATCTGTTAGTACAGGTTAACGGAGGCCGATGGGGACGAAACTCGGTGGGCCTATTTGGCTCATGGCCCTAGAGGTCTGTGCGAAGTTTGAAAGAAAACGGCCACTGGGTGGCACAATCGTGTTTTAGACCCTATATATCAAGCAACGTATCACACATACACAATATTCATATCATATGTTGAATCTCCTCATTCTGAACAACTTTGCCTCAAGAACCACTGCTGTCAATCAAATTGTTCGTTAAACATTTGTGATTATTTGAAAAATCTACTTTTTCGAACTCCTCATAGGCCATTTGTGCAATTTGTTCAAAACTTGGCATGCATCATCTATAAACACTCATGGCAAAAAAGTTATCAAAATAATTTCGATTGGTGATTCAGGTTCGCAACAGAATGCCAAAACGTTTGAAGTAGCAGTTGCCTTTTACTAAAATGGTTATATCTCTTGATTGCAATGAGATATTTTCACCCAACATGGTACACATGTGTAAAAGCTCAGTCCGAGGTCACAGTAAAAAAAAAAGTAGCTTTTGGCCACTTGGTGGCGCTATAACAGGAAAAAAAAAAACATGAAAATGGCTATAACTACACAATCTTTAGTCCGATTGACTTGATAATTGGCATGCAGTGTCTTGGTCAAAGGTGCCATGAATGTCTATGAGGACCTTCGCGTCTTTTAAAAAACATGGCTGCCGATTAGATTAACGGAGGCCGATCAAAACGAAACTTGGTGGGCCTGTTTGACTCTTGACTCTAGCGGAGACTCTCGACTCTTGTGAAATATGAAAGAAATCAGCCACTGGGTGGCGCTACGTATCACACATAAACAATATTCATAGCATATGTTGAATCTCCTCATTCTCTATAACTTTGCCTTAAGGTCCTAGGTATTTCACTAAACCTCAAAACCACTGCAGTACAATTCTCTAGATTTTTTAGGTCAATAATTATCAAAAACTGTTTAACTTTACCATTTGGATAGCCATAACGGGATCATTAAGAAAATGGCCATCTCCAAATGTACTCAAAAGCCTATAAATCTTAAAAGCTTTTGTGTCGGCCTAGACCCTAACACCATAGATGGCATAAAGGTCTTAAAGGGGTCATATGATGCTGCTAAAAAGAACATTATTTTGTGTATTTGGTGTAATGAAATGTGTTTATGCGGTTTAAAGTTCAAAAAACACATTATTTTGCACATACTGTACATTATTGTTTCTCCTCTATGCCCCACCTTTTTGAAACGCGTCGATTTTTACAAAAC
>NW_015632405.1:863340-871293 GCF_001515625.1 Sinocyclocheilus rhinocerous
AAAGTTACGCCTTTTTTCTTTGCGTGAACATTTGGGCGGTGTTATGCAAATCTTCCCAGATCGTGACGTAGGTATGTGGGGGCGTGTTAGAACGAGCCGTTTTAGGTAGGCGTGGTTAACTCTTAACTTTTATAAAGAATATCTCTTTGGTTTTGAGACTTTAGTGTTTGCAACTTTACAGATCTTCTTTATGCACCAAGAGCTTGTAACACTCCAAAGATTGAAATTGCATCATATGACCCCTTTAATACGCTTGAACCCCGATAAATGCTGCTTGCAGCTTTAATTTTATTTATTATTAAATGTTAGATGTGTGGTCTGTTTAAAACACAATGGAAACAGAAAGTTAGCTATATGATGATTCAATGATTTTGGAATGCACTGAAGTTTTGAAACTTGTTTTGAAACAGTGATTATTTATGGCCATCCGAATTGAATCTTTCTGTAATTTATTATTATGAGTTATGACTGAGGTGAAGGTCTGTGGTATTACTCACACGTGGCATTAATTGTTCGTGGTGAAAGAGGATTGCATAGATCCTCATCTACTGAGATGGAAAAATTTAGTATGAGTGTAAAGTGCAAACATAAGGACGGGATCCAGCATGCACATATCAGAATATTGAATAATAGCAGTCTATCAGTGCTTGGTGCACGTGTGCCAGAGTTAAAGAGAATACTACACACATTACACACTTGCTAAAGAATGGGTTTCCTAGCAGATTGCTTTCTTTGTCTGATCTGTAACCTTTGACCTGCTTTACTTATTATTCTCATTGGTAAGCATTAACATTTCATGCAATTAATTTCACATGAATTAGAAACATTAATACTGTTCTCTCTGATTTATCTAAAACACTGTTCTCTACTTTTCAAGCATTCAGAGGAAGAACCGGTAAGATCATTTTCTGTATTGTTCTGTTACTTTTGCATTTACATAATCTTTTTTCATAAAATCATTATATAAATTCTTCATGGAAAGAATTCATAATAAATATTTTATTCAAATGCATTTTATTTAAATGAACAGCTTATAAATAGATGATGTATGTAAATATAAAATATACTCAAAATAAGTAATTTAATAATTTTCTCAAAATATTCAGTGCAATCAAACAGTGAAAACATTGTTAAATTGTTTTGAATGTACATGTAGGTGGATGAAAAGGTCATTCGTGACACACTGCAGTTTCTTATTTCTATACATGATTGTTAGAATTATGTAATATCCTTGATATTGTGTTATTGAGTTAATGCACACTAGTGTAATCTATGCACTATGTCACTCAATAACCTTGGCCTTCTGGTTCCTATTATATCCTGGTAACACACCTCTGCTGTAGAACAATGAGTGTGTTACGTCAGGGTTTCCATGATGGCTTCTGAACCATTCGGCACTCTTAACAAAAGAGTCAAGTGGAAAAGGAAAACCAGCCTCTGCCAAGCCAAACTTTACAAGACTTTACAAGTGGGAAGAATCAGTCCTATCTTTTCCCTCTTGATAAACACACCTGATATCAGTGCTCCTTCAATTATTAATATTTTTGTTTTATGCTGAGTAAAACTTATTTCTATTGAACCTAAACTTTGACCACCTAAGCACCCTGGACATGTTGGTGGACTCAAGTGCTGTCCATTCATTTAGGCCATGTTCAGATTGATTTATTTTTTTCATAACACAAACCACATGGAATCTGATCTTTTCGATTCTAATTTGGGCCACTTCCATATGTGGGAATTCATGCAACTTTTGTGACACTCTAGATCAGGGGTAGCGAACGTCGGTCCTGGAGAGCCACAGCCCTGCAGAGTTTTGCTTCAACCCTAATCAAACACACCTGAACAAGCTAATCAAGGTCTGAACAGTTACTAGGAAGCTACAGGCAGGTGAGGTTTAATTAGAGTTGGAGCTGAACTCTGCAGGGCTGCGGCTCTCCAGGACCGGAGTTCGCCACCGCTGCTCTAGATCAACATTTATCACAATTCAAGTCAATCTAAATATTTTACATAACATAGGTCCTTGGTCACTTGGTTAATATGGAAGACAGCTGCAAAGCTAGTCAGTGAGGGACAGTGAGGTGTTAGAAGTCATAAATATTACAGTAACAGCTCTATACAAGCCAAACTTTTTTCAAAATGTAAATGCGAAAAACATCCTCATCCTCAAATTCATCCTCGTTGCCTGTGCACAAAATTGTTGGCGTCAGTTTGCTTTTGTGTGACAGTGTGCTGTCTTTCTTTTTTTTTTTTTTTCTTTTGCACATACATGTCAGTTCAGGACCGTGACCAGTTCACATTTACAACAGATATTGGCCACATTTAAAAAATAATAATATAAATAGACAAACAAAAAAATTGGATATGAGCATTAAATGAGAATGAGAATTGAGCACTAAGGCTTGCAATGTAGCCTGTCAGTTTCCAGTTATCTCTAGTGTTTTTTTTCATACAGTTTTGGGTTTGTGCACCCCTGGAAACCATTTCATACATACATTTCATTCATATAGCATGCATAAGCATGTACATAGTATGTATCTGTAAAGCCAGTAAACATTTCCATCCATCTATTTTCCAAATCACTTATCCATAGGGTCTGGATGGCCAGTCAGTTGCAGCACTCTGCATATATTATAAAATAAACTTTCAGTAAAGACTTTTCATAGAACAGTGTTTTTGTACATACACTGCTCATGACTTGACAGAAGGGGATCTGTGATCTTTAGATGGAAAATGAAAAAAACATGCTTGTCACTCTGTAATCTCTCTGGACTGTTAAAAGACAGGAAAAAGATCACTGACATCACAATCACAGCTCAATTGTTCTCAACACTAATGACTCCATGCATCTTACACAGTATGAAAATATTATGATGGAAAGCGAAGATGAATTACAGAGCCAGTGCTCCTTAATAGAAGAGTGCTGTTTTCTACTGCTCGTTTATCATTTCTTAATCAGATAACACTTTACTAGCCACATTTGCATAAAACTTGGCTTCAGTTTAAGAAGCTTCCAGTAGAGGATGGATTGGATCCTACATTGAAAGATCATAATTGACCCTTTCCTGTATGTTTTGTTTGTTTGTTTTTTTTTGTCTGTAGTTTAACTTTGGAGATGTGGCTGTTCATCAGGCCATTCACACTATAGAGTACTGTCTGGGCTGCATCTCCAACACTGCCTCATACCTGCGGCTCTGGGCCCTTAGTTTGGCTCATGCTCGTAAGTTCATACACACACACAATCACACACACTCGCACGCACGCACACACAAATATTCACAACACATCCACAGGCTCATTAAAATTTAACTCACTCTTTGTCTGTCTATCAGAGTTGTCTGAGGTTCTTTGGGGAATGGTGATGCATCTTGGACTGTCCTCGAGGAGTGGTGGTGGATTCTTTGGCCTGTCGATCATTTTCTCTGCCTTTGCCATGCTAACAGTGTGCATCTTACTCATCATGGAGGGACTGTCTGCATTCCTGCATGCTCTGCGCTTGCATTGGTGAGATAAACACACACATCAACACACAGGGCTGTAATTTACCAGTGTAACCACATACAAATGAATTTAAACAATTCATCTTTAACATTTTTATAGACATTTTGAAGATTTCACCCAAAAAAATACCATTTGAGCTATACATCTAGTTCAGTCATGAAACTCTAGATGGGTCTTCTGATAGGTCTTCTTTATGCAATATGTTAGCAATTGCATCATTTATTACACAGCACAAGCTGAATGGCCTCTGTTCATTCTACAGCCAATAAGATTGTTTGCTCAGCATTTAGATAGTCTGGTTCAGTGTTCACAGTATACTAGTTCTGCCAGTATGCTATCAGAGTTTCTCTGAAACCCACCAGCTCCACCTGTCTACATCTGCTATGGTATTTATGTATGCCTATTTATGCAGCAGCAACATCATATCTTACATGCTCACAGCAGCGTGTCTGTGTATCTGTTGGCAGTAGCAAGTCATATTTGCTCTACAGCAGCATTTGTAGCAGATCTACTCTGCTAAGACGAAATACATTAAAATTGTCATATCCAATAACATGCAAAAACTGTCGTTGAAATGATATTGGCGAAAAGCTATGAATGAATAGAACTGTACAGATGAGTAAAGTTGTCTCTTCTAAAACTGTTTTGTTTTACAATCACTCTATCCTTGACACTCTTTTCTGTTAAGATCTTAATGTGTAGATTATGTCATACTTCTGCTACAGAGGGAAAGAATGTGAAGAGGAAAGGTAAACATATCACTGCCTCTCAAGAATAACTTGTTCTGATAATGATTTTACAATGCAGAAGTGTGTGTGTGTGTGTGTGTATAAATATATATACACGAACACATTTTAGTTTTAGGTTTTAGGACAACTTGAATGAAAGGTTTTGATACACTTCAAATGTTGGCTACTAGGGATGTAACGATTAACCGCGAGCCGGTTGAAAATCGGTTCAAATATGTGACGATTCAAATCGGTTGAGATGCTAAGCAACTCGCGATTCATTTAGGGGCAGGAGTTTATATGAATGCATGTCTGAGGGGAACTTACTGTCTTTAGAAAAGTTTAGATGGTATTTTTTCTTTTCCTCTTGCCTCTGTATAATGCATATTAAAGTTCAAAAAGTACAGCGCTGCTTTGTTTACAGTGGAAACCAAGGAAACACTTTAAGCGCCACCTGCTGGCAGAGAGTGAATCTGCGTCTCATTCAGCTCATCTGCTGTTTCTTTTTGTCCAAGCCATAATAATAAAAGGACACATTTAATTTATAATTTGTCTTAAATCTCATTTTGTTAATAAAATAAAATAATCGTGAATCGAATCGAATCGCGAAATCAAAATCGTGAATCGAATCGAATCGTGAGATGAGTGAATCGTTACATCCCTATTGGCTACTGTATATATATACTAGTTGTTTTATGCTATAGTCATGGCAAGAACAAAACATTCAGCGAGAGGCGCTAATTATGGCGTTTTGATGTCATTCTTGGCTCGACCCATTCAAAATGCCTTCCATGGCCTATGCACACACAGACATGTTGGAGGTAAATGAGGTTCAGCACTCTTGGTGGTTTTACTTGTTCCATGTGCGGAAAGATGAAAGAGTCTTTTCTCTCTTGACTTAAATATTTACCACAGCAGTGAGACATTCCTTCACTCTTAAATGTTTCCTTCTCTTGTGTATCCATCCAACAGGATGTGCATCTAAAATAAGGAGGCAATGTTACCTTTTTGTGTTTTAGCACAATGTAAAATCATGTTCCAGTTCCATTTGATGTTTAAAGGTTTCTGGATTAAAGGCACATACGGAATAACATTAACTTTTTTGCTCATCTTTCTTTTTTCCACAAGGAACTGCCTCCCTTGGTTTCTCAGAGAGCTGTTATGCACACAATCACTCACTAACAGTTGTCTGTTTGATTTCAAAAATCTGTCTGGACATTACCTTTCTCAAAATCTCAACCTTCAGTTCAAAAATATTTTCTCTCAGTGGCAAATCTAAACACTCTTATCTATTAGCCAATGATAGGGAAGGAATGTGCGATTATGCCTTTTTTCACTCCTGGCAGCAAAACCTGGAGAAAATGAAAAATGTGCCCATTATAGACAATAGAAATAGCTTGAATAACAGTTTACCCACAGAGCTTACAGGTATGAAAGTTTCCGAAATTAAGGCAAAAATATGTTGAAGACGACACACATTGCATAGCATATAGTGGTTCAACCTCAGTATTCCCCATCAACTGTTCTTATATAGAGAGCATTTTTAAGCAGGTATGATCTTTGCACAGAACATTCTGAGAAACGAGTGCTTATGTGTTCATTTTACAGTCTGTGTATAATGTATAAATTGTTTTATATAGGATTTACTGTAAGTTTATACAAAGCAAATGTAACAGTTCTGTTAATCAGTCAAGTGAGAACTGTTATCAGCTGTTGCCAGTAATCTTAAAATTGAACAATATAGTGTAGGTGTGTTGTAAGAGGGCATGAGTGTCATTTGGCCCACTAATAGCTGCCACAGTATAACAGACTCTCCACCGGCTGACACATTCCTCATATGGTCATACAGCCCAACCCGATTTTCACTTCCACACACTTTTGCATTTGAGGAAATAGCCACAAGTAAACAAAGATGCAAGTACATTGTTGTCAACAGGAATCCACAGGTGTTTTTAATATTAAATATCCCGCTCATCACCGCTCTGACATTGCATTCTTTTGTCCTGTC
Source organism: Sinocyclocheilus rhinocerous (assembly GCF_001515625.1). Taxonomy (NCBI): domain Eukaryota; kingdom Metazoa; phylum Chordata; class Actinopteri; order Cypriniformes; family Cyprinidae; genus Sinocyclocheilus; species Sinocyclocheilus rhinocerous. Next base: position 869,575 of record NW_015632405.1, read on the forward strand.
CTTCCTGCCATTTAGGGTGGAGTTCCAGAACAAATTCTACACAGGACAGGGCTTCAAGTTTGTCCCGTTTTCCTTCGAGAGTATCCTGGAGGGTCGATTTGACGAATGAGCTGCTTCAACTTTATCAAATATCATCAATTCCCACTCCTGCATGGATCCTGTCTCACCCTGTCCTCTTCAGGAGCAGTGCTGTCTGGTGAAGTGTTTGTAAGATGTGACCCCTAACCTCTAAATGCACATTTTCCTGGGTGTTTTTGAGATGTGCTGTGTTCTTTCTTTCCTTTCAGCCAGATTTATAACCTCAGTTTATGTGAACAGTCCTTCAAAACAGTGTGGTAACTATAATGGATGTTACAATGATTGGAAATCTAGATTAATTATTTTGAATAATTTTACAAACGGCACTCTTAACCCTGGGTTATCACCATTTTAAACCCCAGGTAAAGGTACATTTTACACTGGTTTACAAGCAAGGTGTCTATCCACAAACCTTTCTATTGTATTTGTGTTGTCTTGGAAGGGAGAGATAAAGTTGGGAGATGGTTGCAGGGATATCGTCTTGTTAAACTTAATTGAGAACTATTCAACCTTGATCCCACATGTGGATATAAAGCAGCTAGTCAAAAAAGCAACAGAATAAAGGTTAACATCCTGTTACTGAGTAAATAGCAAAGGATATCACAAGTCTCCTGAGGCAGCTAGTAAAAAGCTAGTCAGTGTCTGGTGGACTGGCTTCAGCCGTTTCTTGCTCAAAAGTGAAACATATCAACATGGAAATAAAATGTTAAAGATTTACTTTATTATCTAGTTATTTGTTGCTGTGTTGTGGCAAGTCTTTTACATGCATAAGAGCGTGTATGCACAAGAGTCAAAGCTGTCTGTTGTTGTAAAACCCAGTTCCTCCTAAATCAGACAATTAAAGATCTTGGGCTAATAATCTCATGTCATTGTTTCTATTAGATAAGACTCTGTTCTCATCAAATACACATTTGATTGTTGGTCTTGAAGGGTCATTTGGTGTTGTGTGACTTGCATATTTGTTATAAAATCAGACCGATTTTGTTTGAATTAATTTCACATTAAAAATAACATGGAAAGATCTCGTTTCTTAACCCTGTGGCCATGGAAGGGATAGAAACGCCTCATAAGACAATGAAGAACTTAATGAATCCACCAGGCTTTACAGCTCTAGTGGCTCCAGATTTCCTCCATGTTTGTGCCCAACTTCCTGTTCATGCAGAGGGAGGAAAAGAGGCAAGCGTGGATGGAAAAATGGAATCTATGCTCTGTGAACTATTTACTATTCAATTACTCTCTATTGTGAGACTCTATACTGCATTCAGCTACTGTGCTGTTTTATTAAGTTTTACATAATAGCAAAGATGTAACCATTATTACTACTAAAACATGACAGATATGTTATTCTAAACAAGCAGGTCCATATCTGCATGCCAACTCCACAAAAAGTTTCCAATAAACATGTATGCATTTATTATATATTCTGTCTGATTTGATTATGCATTTGGTGTCGAAATAAGTAAGTAAATATTTCCAATATAGTTCCAATTTAGCTCTCAAATAACTGCATCAAAAAAGAGACAAACAGCAACTGCCTGCTTTTCATAGGAATTTTTTTTTGTAGATAATTATCAAAACAGTGATGCATCTAACCACCAATTGTAGCTACATCATAATATATATATATATATATATATATAT
>NW_015632405.1:874339-882993 GCF_001515625.1 Sinocyclocheilus rhinocerous
TATATATATATATATTGTGTTTCATAATTAATGATATAAAAGGAAACAAAAAAAAACAAAAAAGGATTATACTACTGTCTTAAGCACACACAAATATTGGATTTCCATGTTTTATTGGGACATACTCCATAGACCTAATGGCTTTTATACTGTACAAACTGTATTTTCTATCCCTGTACCCTAAACCTACCCTTCACACAAAAATTTCTGCAATTTTAGATTTTGAAAAATTTTATTCTGTATGATTTATAAGTTTGTTTCTTCATAGGGACCAACAATGTCCCCACAAGGACATGGATTTTTGGATGATGCCATCATTAAGGACATTTTGGCCCCATAATGTAGAGCAGTGGTCGCCAACCCATCTATCGCGATCGACTGGTAGATCTTTATCACTGTCCCAGTAGATCCCTAAAAAAACAGTAAAATAAGGGTTATATTAATGTATCACTGAAGGGTACTGTCTTGAGAAAAGTTTTGATGGCAATGGAATTTTCTTCTCCGTATAAAGCGCAACTCTGCCTTGGAAACGCTATAGCGCGGTCGGTTCATAAGCAGTGTTGCCAAGTCCGCGGTTTTCCAGCGGAATTGGGCTACTTAACACTGTTGCCGCGGGTTGTTGTTCATGTCCGCGGGTTGAAGCGACCCCAATAACGTGATATTTAGTCCCTGGAATGTGAATTTTACTTGAAGATCCCCGCCGAAAAACGTGTATTTTACCCCCGGAATGCGATTTTTACAGGGGAACCCCCCTCGAAACGCGATTGGACTAGTTTTATTGCGAAAACCTGGCAACCCTGTTCATAGGCGCCACCTGCTGTCAGAGAGTGCGTCTCATTCAAACCTGCTGTTTTTGTTTCGTGCAGATGTTTTATGTAGCAAATAAATAAATAACACCTAAAGTCAGACCATTCTGTTTTTGTTTTAAATCCTGAAATTAATCTAAATCAAATCAAAAACAACTGCCCGTGCAGATCATGATTAAAATGCAGTGGTTGCCTCTAATTTCAAATGGATAGATATTTTTGTTTAAAGCCAGTTTGTTTGTTATAAAGCAAATAGCCAATAAATAAATTTGCTTAAAAATCAGTATCAGTATCAGAATCCAATTGGCTAGTTAAAAAAAGAAAAGAAAATCTGAATTCTGAATCAGCTATGATCGGCGCATCACTAATTAAAATACTAAGTAAAAGGCCTCAAATTTGAAGTACAATCTGGGATATCTTTTTCTATCAATTCTTCAATAGGTAGATCTTGTCTTTCATAAAGGCCGAGGTCAGGGATCTTGGGCCTAAAAAGGTTGGTGACCACTGATGTAGAGTATAGCTAAACCACAGACACACACACACACACACACAAGTGACCCTTTTTTTCTCTCATTATTTTCACTCACTAACAGATAACCATAAAGGCCTTCAACAGTCAATTGGTGAAAGGTACAGGTTTATGCAATTTGCCATTCATAGTGCACTCCCTGCTGGATAGTCAGGGTAGCGCTTTTGGTGGGTGTTCACTTTGTTCACTTTGGGGTCATATGATGTTGCTAAAAAGAACATTATTTTGTGTATTTGGTGTAATGAAATGTGATTATGCGGTTTAAGGTTAAAAAAAACATTTATTTTCCACATACTGTACATTATTGTTTCTCCTCTATGCCCCGCCTTTGGCGGCGGCGGTGGCAGCAACAATAAAGTTACTCCTCCTTTCTTTGCATGAACATTTGGGCGGTGTTATGCAAAGCTTCCCACATCGTGATGTAGACATGTGGGGGCATGTTTAAACAAGGCGTTTTTAGGAGGGCGTGGACAAGTCTTCCCTTTTATAAAGAATATCTCTTTGCGTTTGAGACTTTAGTCTTTGCAACTTTAGGGATCTTATCTATTCACGAACAGCTTGTAACACTCCAAAGAGAAAGGAAAACTTGAAATCGCATCATATGACCCCTTTAAAGATAAAACAGTGTTGGCTGCTCAGAAACCAAAGAACACTGTAAAAAGTATTCTTGCCTTTTAGTTGGTTTTACTTTTTTCCTAAATGTTCACCAATAATTTCACCAATACGTTGACCAATAACAAATCATTTAGCTCAGCATGATACTATATCAAAGACTGTATTTATAAAGATTAAATTGTCTTGTTTGCTTGAATGCCAAAAGGTGAATGGTACAGCAATAAGATGGTCCGGGAGGTGGCTAGGCCAGGCAGCAAAGAAGCCAAAAACTCTGAAGTCTCGTATAAGAATCTTTATTTTTAGCATGCTTCAAAGAAAGTGAACAAGGACAATAACAGTCCAACATAGGAAAATATAAAGAAGAAGAAAAAACAATGAAGACAACATTTAATGCATAACAAAGGAAAAACTAATTGGCTACAATCCCATCAGACAACCTCAATTAGCCAAGCCAACAAACATTTGGTCCTCTCTCTCTTCTCTCACAATCAGCCCCTCCTTTATAGATGAGGCTCCTCACCCCATATTCAAACAGTCCAATAGCAATGATTTCTCAGTTAGAAACTGGATACTATTATTATATCATAAGAACATTTTCTATCAGTCAAGATAGAACCTTATTAAACAGCATGGTGTGGTTTATTGAATGATAAGCTGTCTCAAATCTCTACTACATAATGTTTCCCTCTTTCACCCCCGCTGGATGATTTAGGTTAGATTAATGATATAAGCAATCAGAAGTAAGATTTTTCTTACCTGGGCAATGCCCAATTGTAAACTGATATGGCTGCAGGGCCAGACACCAGCACATTATCCTGGAATTACTATTGTGCAATGTTTGCCTCCATTTCAATGCCCTGTCAATTGTCTACTTTCTCTCTCAAAGAGTTTTCTATTTAAAAACAGTACTGGTTCTTCAGTCCCAGACTCTCTGAAGTCACAGAGATGACACATGTTCATTCAAGGTTCCGTTACATAAAACCACATCATCTAAATATGCTGCTGCATATTGTCCATACAAGTACACTATTCATCAAGTGAATACACTATTCCTCAATCATTGAAAAGTTGCTGGTGCTCCATGTAAATCAAAAGGCATCACAATATACTGATATTATCCAGTTGGAACACAAAAGGTAGAGTAGGTCCTGCAAGAAGAATAAAGTGGTACTTGCCAATACCCTTTGCACCAGGGGTGCCCAACTCTGTTCCTGGAGATATACTTTCCTGCAGAGTTCAGCTCCAACCCTGATCAAGCATCAAGCAGTGTGTCAGATAAGAGAGACATACAAATTGTGCAGATCAATTGGTCCCCAGGACCAGAGTTGAGAACCACTGATTTAGGCTAATAGAATTGTTGACTCGTTCTCTAGGAAGTCAAGTCAAGTCAAGTCACCTTTATTTATATAGCGCTTTTAACAATACAGATTGTGTCAAAGCAACTGAACAGCATTAATTAGGAAAATAGTGTGTCAATAATGCAAAAATGACAATAGTAAACACTGATTTTTCAGTTAAAGGCAGTTCATCATTGAATTCAGTGATGTCATCATCCAGCTCAGTTCAGTTTAAATAGTATCTTTGCAATAATTTGCAATCAAGTCGAACTTGTGAAAAAAAACAAAAACAAAAAACAATAGGCACGAATGGAAACGCTAAAGACAAGCTAACGAATGCTAACGCGCTGCAGATGCGCTGCAGTCGCGGTTTTAGAATAAAAGCGAACGATCAAATTAATCAGATTAGGCTGATAGATAATATCAGAAATATGGTGGGAATTAAGTTATATTTATCAGTTTAAACAACAGAGAGTAATAGAGATTTTACAGAAAAACAAAGCTACACGAAGCTACAATCACAAACCAGCAGCACTGCAAACAGGAAGCAGGAATAACACTGTCCAACAGCGACACCAACAACAAGTCTGGGACTCAAAGTATCTGCCAGGTAAAATAGCTTGCCTTTTAAAATGTACCAATGTACCAATCTCCACAGAACTTTTGTGCACCCACAGGTTTACCATCTACCTCACACACTTTCTAAAACTAAGGTTGTAATATAATATCTTACCTCTGCATTTCTCTCAAGTTGTCACTGAGATTCAATCAGATCAGACTCAGGACCTGGGAGACTTGGTAAGATCTCATGTGCCTTTACTTTTCTCTCTGTTTTTCTTGTCATCATTGTCTTCTACTCTTTTAAACCTTCCCACCAGTATAAAACAAGTGTGTTGTCCGTATCTGCAAAAGCTTGAGCAGGCTGACCATTGACCACATCTGTTTTGTTTTTCATTGTCTGTTTTTCCATAGGCTTCAACTCATCCAAGGGCAACTCATCTTTTGCAACATAACGTTTGGAACATAGAGGATGATGGTCTATCCCTTCTGGTCCTTAGCCTTAACTTCTGGTCACTTCCACCTCTTGTTTAAACCACTGATTTGATTATAGGTCTTTCTGACACTGTCCCCAGATGGCACACTGAGGCTCCTGAAGAGTTGGCACTACATCTCCTCAGCTATATTGTACGTAGATTGTTACCAGATTATTACCTGGTTGTTGTTCATTCATCCATCCAGCATATGCCTCCAAGGCCTGCTTGTTAGCAAGCTGTTTGCCATCCCCACGTTCTGCTGATGCATTCAAATTGGATAAAGAAGCTCTCCACAACTTCCCCCTTTACAAAACAATGAATTTGTGGTTTGTGATATTGTCTAACGCAGGGGTTCTCAACTCTGGCCCTTGAGGTCCACTTTCCTACAGAGTTTAGCTCCAACCTTGATCAAACTCGCCTGCTAGTAACTTTCTAGTAATCCTGAAGACCTTGATTAGCTTGTTCAGGTGTGTTTGCAGGAAAGTGGACCTCGAGGGCCAGAGTTGGGAACCCCATGGTCTAAAAGATTCAGCAGGTGGTTGAGTTGTAACTTATACACTGTCAGCAGGATGATCTTGAGCTGCAAGTGATGTCACCTAATGGTTGTGTAAGTGCCCTGGGGCATGAGTACGCAGTCAGCGGATAATCTAAGAAAACATAATTTATGAATTTATGTGCATGTATATTATTCTTGCATCAAAACATTAAAAGTGGTAACTTGTTTAATACGTGGATTTATATGCTAAATGTTTGAAAATTAGAAAAATGTTTGAAAATTAGATTTAGATGCCTGAATTAGATGTTTGAAAACGATAGTTTTGAGAATATGGCTGAGAACGCCAATATGAGCCAGATGCTGAATGTACTGTGGAAGTGCACTCTGACGATGACAGCAATGGTAAAATCATCTGCTCAAATTGAACCCTTCTAAGTTTCAAAAGGTAACAAAATATGCTTTATTTTATTCTTATGTAATTGTTCTTAAAATATCAAGAGAGTTTTTTTTTTTGCTATTGCAGCAGTTAGAGATCCATCCGTGCTGGATATATAAATGCAGCCGTTACCCCGGTAACCCCGTAAACAAAGCAGCTGCTACTTTCAGTTTCTGAATAAGATTTAACAGCCATTCTGATATTTGTATTAGTAATGCTGTTCATCACAGCACCAAATACTTAAATACTTAGGCTTAATAGGCAATTTATGTTCAAACTTTTTTACACTTTAATTGAATCTGGACTACAACATGCTCTTGATATTGTTTGAAAATGTTTTGATTCTTTATTGTTCAACCACACATTACATTAGGCTCCATTATTTAAAGGTGCAGTAGGAGATCTTGGAAAATGCTAACTTTAGCCTGATAGCACTGAAAGCGAACGTCCCACCGTTCCTGCAATCGCCGTCCAAAGCCACGCCCCCTGAACGCATTTACACTCACAGACCAGAGACAACATTACTACAATAGGCTACATCAGGTTCCCAATTCCAGCCCATGTTCCGAAGTGAAGTAAACTTCAACGGATTTCCCCTGCTCAGGGAGTAGGGAGCAATGAACTCTGTGTAGGGATCATATCGATCGGAACACAGTTCATGACATGCACGTAGCTCACTTCTAACGAGCTGGCGCGAGGACTGGATTAACCGCTGGGCTACATCATGTGTCATTCACCGGTGAGAAATCTTTAAAAGTACTATAATACCAGGAAGGAAGATCGGCTTGTTGATGTTTGCCTGCCATCCTTGCTCTGTCTGCACAGCGTGCGTGAACGCGCTGATGACGTATCCTGTCTGCGCGAACAGGGTGCGCAGAGTTATGCTAATACATATGTTGACAGGCAGGTAGGAAAGCATATTAAAACGCTCGGACCGAACGTTTTGATTAGACGAACATTTCTTGATCCTACACCTTCCACAGAATATATAAATACAGGCAAATACAGTTAGACCACTTAACTTAATGATTGCTATCGGGATGTGAAGAGACTTTCAACCAGCATAACAAAAAATGTTTCTGAAGACAATCACCAATTGCACCTTTAATGACATCCTTTTCAACCTTTTGTAGTGCAAAAATGATAGGTGTAGAAATTATAATTATACCCAGGAGGTAACCATTTCTGTAAAAATTTTAGCCACCCCCACCCATAAGCATTTTGTGCAATGTATGTGTTGTCAATTAAACATAAACATTAGGCTAAATGTGCTTTGTAAATCTTAGTACGGCTAACTCAAAATTCAAAACTCGTTGACTTCAAATTATGCCAAGTTTACATGGTATATGTTTTTGTGAAGTGAACAATTTTTAATGTCATTTTGACATTTCTGAATATTTGTGTATATTTGCGCAAAAAAAGAAAAACCTGAAGTGACAGAAATGACTTTTGTAAAAGCCTCAAGGGCTATGCAGGCCCAGTTCCAGGCCAGTACTGATAGGGGGGCATTCATATTATAAAGGACGGAAAACCCAAACTCGCTAGCTGACAGAAAGGGCATAAATGTTATTTATACAAGAAAATGTATTTAATCACACAGCCACCATCTGACATGCTATTAAATGCGTCCTGGTCTCTAAGCAGCAAAAGACAGTACAATTTGATCATGTCAATTATGCTTAAGAGGTAATAGTAATCATACTTTACATCTTTTTATATTAGAATTCAATTTCGAATTCAAATGGGCCCTTTTTGGTCTTTGATGAAGATCTCACTTTGTGACAGGCCAGGTTTGGACCAGTCCCTCTCTGACGTGCAAGTTGTGGGATTCTGAATAATACCCACACAGCATCACAAACAGGAGAATGTTGCTGGCTTTGCATAGTACCTGCCATCAACATTGTACTCTGGTGGGCAGTACACTTTTGTGCCTGAAGGGAAGAGATTTTGTCTAATGTTTAATACTTTACCACAGCATGTTGACGATATACAGGATGTGTTTCAGTGAGGTAATTTACCGTCTCACAAAGCAGGCCCGGCTCCAGATTTGAGATGAAGGGTGGGCCAAGTGATATTCCAGGTGGGTAAGTTCTCCAGTTTTATACTTGATGGAAGACACCATGTTCACAGCAAATGTTAGTGGTGTGAATGACCTGCCAAATAACATGTCATACCGTCCTCCCGTTGAGGCATCCTCCATGGAGGTTTCTTAAACCTAAACATATTCATGCTAGACAAGGCCACTCCATGACCATGATGTAGGTCATATTGAACTCTTGGGCCCTTATTGGCCCCCAGCCCTGCACATTTTGTATGTCTCCCTCATCCACATGAAAAAATACTATAGTAATTTATAAATACTATAGTGTTTTTGAACCAGTAAAGTGTATTATACTGTATATATTATAGTATTTACAACACTTTGTCAATGAATGCTATAGCATACTGTAGTATTACAGTGCTGCCCACTAATATTGGCACCCTTGGTAAATAAAAAATTTGCAAAATTCTAACCTTTCATTGAAGTAAAACAATCGAAAGAGGGGGAAACTCACATTATGAAATAAATGTTTTTCTCTAGTTCACGTTAGCCACAGTTATTGGCACCCAATTATTGCAACGTCCTTTTCCCAAGATAACAGCTCTGAGTTTTCTCCTATAATGCCTGAAGAGTTTGGAGAACACTTGACAAGAGATCAGAGACCATTCCTTCATCCAGAGTCTCCAGATCCTTCAGAATACCAGCTCCATGTTGGTGCTTCTTCTCTTCAGTTTACCCCACTCATTTTCTACAGGGTTCAGGTCAGAGGACGGGGGTGGCCATGGCAAAAGCTTCATTTTGTGCTCAGTGACAGATTTTTGTGTTGATTTTGATGTTTGTTTTGGGTCATTGTCTTGATGGAAGATCCAAACATGGTCCATTATAATATTCCTTACAGAGGCAGTCAGGTTTAGATTTTTTACCTGTTGGTATTTGATAGAATCCATGATGCCATGCATCTGAACAAGATGTCCAGGACCTCCGGCAGGAAAACAGGCCCACAACATTATAGATCCAGCAATATATTTAAATGTGGGCATGGGGCACTTTTTTATCCCTGTTTGCACCAAACCCATCTGGTGGGTTTGCTGCCAAAAAGCACTTTTTTAAGTTTCATCTGACCATAGAAGCCAATGCCGTTTGAAGTTCCAGGCGTGTCTAACAACTGAATATGCTAGAGTTTGTTTTTGGATGAGCCAGGAGTTTCTTCTTGAAACCCGTTTGAACAACATGTGGTGATGTAGGGGCTGTTTGATTTTTTTTTTTAGGTTTTCTGACCCCAACACTCAACTAATCTCTGCAATTCTCCAGCTGTGATCCTTGGAGAGTCTTTGGCCACTCAAACTCTCCTCCTCGCCGT
>NW_015632405.1:883838-886311 GCF_001515625.1 Sinocyclocheilus rhinocerous
CCACTCAAACTCTCCTCCTCGACGTGCATTAGGACGATATAGACACACGTCCTCTTCCAGGCAGATTTGTAACATCTTTAGTTGATTGGAACAACTTAATTATTGCCCTGATGGTTTGAAATGGGGATTTTCAATGCTTTAGCTCTTTTCTTACAGCCACTTTCTTGTGAAGCTCAACAATCTTGTTCTGCACATCAGAAGTTTGGTTTTACTCCTTGTGGTGGATTATTAAGGGAATTTGTCCTTTGTGTTCCTCTCATATTTATAATCCTGTGGAACAGGAAGTCATGGCTGGACAATTTCAAGTTCCTAGTCACCCTGGTGTGCTAAAAATGTTTTAAATGTTTTAAATAGTATGAAAGAAACAATCAACGAAAATACCAGACAGATTTCTGGAGTGAAGGATGTGATTGACTTTATGAGTGCCGAAGTAAAAGATCTGAAAGTTTTCACGGGGTCCCTGAAAGTGAGCGAGAAGATGTCCGAGGTAAGATCATCGACGTTTGCCTGCAGCTTCTGCCAGACGTGAAAGACAAACTCCCGGATGCTGTGGTTACCGTTCATCGCCTGGGTCGAAAACGGCTGAACGACAGCAAGCCCAGAGGAATCATCGTACAGTTTACCTCTCGTTTTCAACGTGACGCGGTCTGGCGTGCTGCTAAGGATTCAATTTTCCTTAGAAATAACAAACTGAAAATATCCGAGGATCTGTCTCAAGCAGATAGAGAACGAAGAAACAAGCTATATCCCATCGTAGAAAAGGCCAGAAAAGAAAATAAGCGAGCTTATTTTGTGGGTGGAAGGGCATTTGTACAGGGAGCTGAGATTTTCCCTCCTGAATGACTAAAATAAGTTTCTCGTTTATTCTTATCTCTTGACTTTAATATTGCTTCCATCCTTTTGGCTTGTTGGCCCTCTTCGATGTTCTGGACCATCACCAGTCTACAGTTCTTCCCACGAGTTCTTCTCGTCTGGTGGTACTACACTTTTGATTACTATGTAAGACATTTAATACGCTGCCTTTTCACAAGATTTAAATAGTTCTATTCTAGAACGTGTTATAGTTTGGTGGGACATGTAGTTATTGAGACGTTCTAGTATGCTTCAGATATGTGTGTTGTCTGGTTTGTATATTACAATACTGTTTCCTCATGACGATCTGGTATTATACTTATGTTCTTAAATTTCGTTAAAAGTATTACTTAAGCATTTCATACTGCATTTTTATATATTTTTACTATTGTTTGAGTTGTGGTTCTCATCCTTGTGCTCATTTCGTGACCGGTTAAAGTTCTATACAACCAGTTGTTTTGCTTCTCTAGGTCTATTCAAATTTATTTATTTATTTTTCAGTCACCTTTTTTTTCATGTCTTTATCTGTTGTTTCTTTAAATGCTAGAGGGCTCACTAATCTCACTAAGAGAAAGGCTGTTTTCTTATATCTCAAACAATTTAAATCTGATTTTTGTTTCCTCCAAGAATGTCACTCATCAGTAGAGGATCTTAATTTCTGGAGGTCACAATGGGGACTGGACATATGGATGTCTCATGGTACGACACATTCAGCGGGTGTATGCATTTAAAAAAATCTGTTTAAAGGGAAGGTGTTACTCAGTGCAAGTGACATAGGTGGAAGTTGTAAGGGAAACAGGTCAATTTAGCTCAAAGGGAATCATTTAAGATTTTAAAGGGAATTTGGACAGAATAATGGTTTTACGGCTGATCACTGAGTCGGTCAGCGATTTATTGAACGAGCCATATAACATCAACTCTGCATGGATATTAATATCCAAAATATAGTGAAAACACTATTTATTAGCACAGTAACAAGATCGGCAGTTTAAGACATTAACTTGTAAGCAAAAAACACAAGATACTTCTCTTTTCAATATGAATAAGACTTTATTGGATAAATCTAAGACATATAAAACTAATATAAACTCTTTTAGTGTCATTTAGGTGCATGGAAAGGCAGTTTCTGTGCCATTCTGTGAACAAGGACATGTTTTGTGAAGACCAGAGGTTAAGAGGTCTGTAAGGAATCTCAGTCTGTTCTTTGTCTTCTAGGTGGGGGGGGAAAGTCAATCCGAAGAGCTCGTGATCACTATCACTGGTTTACAAGTGACGGTCATGCTGTGCATCTCTTTTGACCATTAATCTTGATTACTTGCCCCAAAATTGACAATCTCCTTGGAATTGTCAATAAGTGTTCTTTTGTTTAAATGCTGTGAGCTACTCAAAGCTGTTAGTTGGTGGGCTTGCTTCAGGCTTGTGGCGCCAGGATCTGATTTACGAACATCCTGTGTCTTGGGCCTCTGTGGAATTCGGCTCCTCGTGTTTCAACCATGTTCTTGATAGAATCTTAAATTGTCTGATTCGGTCTGATACCCTACAAGGAGAAAAAGAAAAACAGGTTATGCAGGAGGGAGATGCAGGGAACAGGGATTGGGTGTTCTGCAAAGAGAGTTGGAGG
>NW_015632405.1:886541-894599 GCF_001515625.1 Sinocyclocheilus rhinocerous
CTTGGGCCTTTCTGTGGAATTCGGCTCCTCGTGTTTCAACCATGTTCTTGATCAAATCTTAAATCGTCTGATTCGGTCTGATACCCTACAACGTTTTATCAGTCTCGTTACTGAAATTTCTAATTTGACTTGTTTGTGTTTATGGTTATAACCAGCAGAAAGAAAATGAAGCCTTTATTAGTCGTTTAGAGGAACATGTGTTACATTTTCTGACCACGAGAGTATCTTTATTCGTGCCCATTTCCTTGCTTCTGATGATGTGCGTGGGTTCTGTTCTTACTGGAAACTTAACAATTCCATTCTCTCTTATAGTGAAGTAAAAGATGAAATCAATAAGATAATTCACAAAAATTGGAATAAAGCAAGAGAAGAGAACAGTTACAGCAGCAATTGGGAATTTACTAAATACGAAATTGGCAAATATCTTAGAAAATTTAGTAGTGATGTGGCAAAAAAGAAAAAAACTGATGAAAATATCGTTATATGCAAAATCACTAATCTTTTATCTAAAAATGTGGATGATTTACTTGATTGTGAAAAAGTAGAATTGGTTGAATTACAGTGCAAATTAGACAACATATATAAACACAAAGCTGAAGGGGCATTTATTAGATCGCGCAGAAAATGGATTGAAGAGGGTGAACGGAACTCTGCATACTTTTTCAGATTGGAAAGGCAGCAAGCTAAAAACAACCAAATTCAAAAACTAATGATTAATGGTAATATTAGTGATGACCCAAAAAATATTGCAAAGTTTTGTGCCAAATTTTACAGTGATTTGTATACTTCTAAATTATCCCAACAACATATGAATGATTTCTTTAAATCTTTACCTAATATAAACCAGCTGAGTGACTTGGATAAACATTTTTGTGATGCCTCAATCACACTGAAGGAGATAGAGGAAGCTATTAACTCTTTAAAAGCTAACAAATCCCCCGGAACAGACGGTCTCAGCTCAGAATTTTACAAGCTGTTTAGTCATAGTATAGCACCATTCTTGTTAAAGGTTTATGAGGAAAGTATAGAGAAAACATTACTTCCAGCCACATTATGTCAAGGATTAATAACGCTTATCCCAAAATTAAATAAAGATCCCCTCTTAATAGACAATTGGCGTCCAATTACATTATTAAATAATGATTATAAAATTATTGCTTTAGTTCTAGCAAAAAGATTGAAATATGTTTTGAACTCCATAATTGACGAAACACAATCAGGATTTATGCAGAAAAGGCACATTTCTAATAATATACGGTTAGTACTAGATATGTTAGATTATTCAGATTTAATAGACTGTGATGGTTTCATTTTCTTTTTAGATTATTACAAAGCTTTTGACACATTGGAACACATATTTTTATTTCAGGCTCTACAAAAAATTGGCTTTGGCGATGCTTTTTGCAGGATGGTCCAAATGCTGTACATAAACGGAAACAGCTCTATCAAATTAAGTAATGGTACTTCACCTAGATTCTTTTTAAAACGAGGAGTTCGACAAGGATGTCCAGTTTCCCCTTACCTGTTCCTAATTGCAACACAGTTTCTTAGCACACATATCAACAATAGTCAGTTAAAGGGTATCACAATTGGCAACACTAAAATAAAAATTAGTCAATTAGCGGACGATACAGCTTTATTCTTGAATGATTCGTCACAGACAACATATATAAACACAAAGCTGAAGGGGCGTTTATTAGATCGCGCAGAAAATGGATTGAAGAGGGTGAACGGAACTCTGCATACTTTTTCAGATTGGAAAGGCAGCAAGCTAAAAACAACCAAATTCAAAAACTAATGATTAATGGTAATATTAGTGATGACCCAAAAAATATTGCAAAGTTCTGTGCCAAATTTTACAGTGATTTGTATACCTCTAAATTATCCCAACAACATATGAATTGTTTCTTTAAATCTTTACCTAATATAAACCAGCTGAGTGACTTAGATAAACATTTTTGTGATGCCTCTATCACACTGAAGGAGATAGAGGAAGCTATTAACTCTTTAAAAGCCAACAAATCCCCCGGAACAGACAGACTCAGCTCAGAATTTTACAAGCTGTTTAGTCATAGTATAGCACCATTCTTGTTAAAGGTTTATGAGGAAAGTATAGAGAAAACATTACTTCCAGCCACATTATGTCAAGGATTAATAACGCTTAAATCCCAAAATTAAATAAAGATCCCCTCTTAATAGACAATTGCCGTCCAATTACATTATTAATTAATGATTATAAAATAATAGCTTTAGTTCTAAGAAAAAGATTGAAATATGTTTTGAACTCCATAATTGACGAAACACAATCAGGATTTATGCAGAATTTATTAACCGCTAGAGCGCCAAAAGTTACATAATGCTACTTTAATGTGTAATTATGATATATCCAAACTCCCTATCAAACTTTCCAACTTTCATCGACAGGTTCTCTTAGCATGGGCACTAATTTCTAAGCACAACTTTTCACCACAAAGATGTTTTATTTGGAACAATAAGAACATTTTATTCAAGAATAAGTCTCTGTTTTATGATAGTTGGTTCAGTAATGGTTTATTATTGGTGGAATCTGCTATAGTTTTGGGAGCTATCCCCTCTGGTTTATGTATGCTTTTAAAAAACTGTAATTACTCCTATCTACTGCATCCTTTCCTAAACCTTGTGATACTCCTGTTGGTCAAATTTGTAAGTCGAAAGCCAAAAATGATAAAATGCGATCTTTATTTCTTAAGAATTTGATGTCTGTTCCACCTGTGATTTCCTTTTGGAATAATTTGTTTGTTAACCTTAATTGAAAAAAAATCTGGTCTCTATAGCAAAAATTCTTTCACACAAACAAAGTGAAAGAAATTTATTTTACGCTCATCCACAGGTTCTACCCTGTAAAGAAATGTCACTACACTCAGAAGCTTTGGGATGATATTGGTGTGTTTGTCAAGTGTAAGATTTTGCCAGGCTTCTCAGTACATATGAGAAACATAATATTTGGGTATTATGACTCAGACCCCACAAACGAAAATATCTGTTTTGTTATTCATTTAATTTTTTTCCTAAGCAAATTTCACATTCACAAATGCAAATTTTCCACCTGTAAACCTGTCTTCTCTGTCTTTCTAAAAGAAATGGAAAATTATTTGAATGTAATTTCAGTATCTACTAATAAGAAAGCTATAAGGATTGTTAGGATTTGCTCTGCCTTTGATCTCTTCATGTGATCATGTTTAGATGATGGCCCTCTTATCTTTATTTTTATTTTATTTATTTATTTATTTTTTGTTTCCATTTTTATTTTTGTGGTTGTTATTATGTGATGTATGCTTATTCTTCTGTATGTTCCCGTTCTCTGCAAAAAAAAACAAAAAAAACAACAACAAAAAAACAGCAGTCAACGTCGTGCAGGTGGTGCCATTTTGAATCTCGGCCAGCAGGCGGCAACAGAGTCAGTCAGGCGCAGCCGCACTGCGACTCATCACCAGCGAGTAACGGACAGCAGCACAGAGAGCGCAGGAGAGCAATGGAGCTGTGAAAGACCTCTTCATCAGCGAGTGAGTCACTGTACCACACTGACATTATTACCAGAGATTAAACGTTTTAGAGAGGTTTAGATCAGTGCCGGGTTACAGTACAGCAATTATTGTTTATTCTGTGCAGCTAACGAGTTAGCTCGTAGCTCATAATGCCTGCGTCCTAGTGAGCCGCCTACATAGACATCATGTTTGGGCGTCTGAGGATCTTTACGAATCAGCAGGGATTTTGGTGCGCTGCGACTCGGTAGTATTTTGGGACACCATCGGCGCTATTTAGAAAACTCGTTGGTTTTGAGACACAATCCATGATTCTTTGACGTATGTTGAGTGATAAAGGTCATCTGATGATATCGTATCCAGAAATAATGCTGTCTAGGTAGGTAGCTGTCTAGTTTGCTATATGATGGTTGACTGTATACTGTAGGCAGCGCACTAGTTTGAGACAAAGCTCACTATTCGCTTTTACGTGTCTGTAGTTTAAAGAAAATCTTATGGGTGAATTGTTTGATTTCTTTCTGCCATAACTCGTTCGTATACGATCAGAACAGCTCTGGATAGTTCAAAGCAAACGCATGCCTTCAGTATATACACCAACGAAATGCCCTAAAAACGTCACTTGACTTGAACTTAATTAATCACTTCCGAGCTGATTAGTTTTTAGACCTGACTCAGTCCTGTTTTGGAAAGATTATTAAACCGTGCATATGGTTGGAAAACAAATGATACACAATATTTACTTAAACTTCACAGTGCGCACTAAAATGTGAACTATACATTTTGCCAGATTGTGGACTACAGCTCTTATGGTAACTTCTGGTTCTATCCTAAATCATCTAACATTCACTTAAGTGTGCATTTTTATCAGATGATGATAATCTATAAATAGCCATCAGCTGATAAATTGGCCCAGCCAACAGGTCTGTCATTAGTTAAATTAGACTAGCTGAAGAAAATTATTACAAATACTGCAATCCTTGCATTTTTGTGATGTCAGGTGTGTGACACAGCAAGATTATTTATTATTTAATCTGGTGTGTTGGCTTTCAGGACCCAAGCATAAATTAACCATTCACAAGAGCTGTGCTGTAATTCCATATAATTGCATTCACTGGTTTCAGTTTTCGGATGGGTTCTCATGTTACTGAGGCCGCTGGATGTCTGCATCGGTTTGAAGAATGACACGTGTCTTTGCCATTCATGTGATGCAATACAATGAGACTAAACTAGAAATTGATTTATTTTTACTCAGATTTATTGTCCGATGTGTTACGGTTTAAAATGTTGTGCAAAGTGCATGTTAATGATTGACTATTGCTTTTGAAATGCTGAGGTCAGTACTCTGTTTCTCATAGGGCTACATATCCCATAAAACTATTTTCTTTACCAAAAAAAATGCAGCATTGTCTCAACCAACCTTTTTTTCCCTCTGCTTAGTTACTAAGGTGTTACATCCATGTTTATGTATGTATGTATTTAAATGGGAGTCTGATTTGTGCCTCTTGCTATTGGGATATCTAAAAATGTCACTGGATGATTTATAAAGAGAATAACCGTGTGCTTAATAATACTGGATGTTTTACAGAAGAAAGGTACTTCATGTCCTTTGATTCTCTCTTTTTACTTGAAACTTGATGGTTGAAAACCAAAGAGTCTGATTATTCATAAATGAATAATGAATCTCCCATTAGTGCAAAAACAGCTTCACATCATACAACACTGTAATTATTACACAGACTCAAAACCTTTAAACCGACTTTTAAAACAAGTAGTTCTTGCTCTGGATTAGACAGAGTCTTATGTTGGAAGTCTTAGCAAAATACACACACCAGGCTTGATGTGTTTAGAAAATATCTGGCTTGTATTTTCGTATTACTTCATGTACATGTACACTACTGTTCAGAATTTTGGGGTCAGTAATTTTATTTTAAAGAAATTAATACTTTTATTTAACCAGTATGTTTTAAATTGATCAAAAGTAAAAAAAAAAATTTACTTTGTGTTATTTTGTTCCTATGAACTGTCTACTCCTTAATGAATAATACTGAAAAAAGGTATCATGGTATCACCAAATCAGCATATTATAATGACATCTGAAGGATCATGTTAAAACCTTTTTCACATTATTACCGTTTTACAAATTTTGCATTACCATCAAACATTGAAAAATCTTATTGAACCCAAACATTTGAATATAGTGTAAATAACATAAGTCAGTCCTGCCAGTTAATAGCTGCACAAATGTACCTATTTGTACCTATTTGTATATGTACCTACCACAATGTACAGTGCAATTTACCACCATATCTATCCAAACCATCTGATATCCACAAACGGTTTCGCTTCGTGTTTAACTCTTACTTAATTTCTTAACTGTCATTGTTGTCTTTCAGGGGCCTGATAATGGCCAGCCAAGGATGCTAGCGTTACCATGGGCAGTGTCACTCTGCGCTACTTTTGCTATGGTTGCCTCTTCACCTCCGTGACCTGGTCGATTCTACTCTTCCTGTATTTCCACCTCAGCCAGGAAAGCCGTTTGTCCTTCAAAAATGTGCCCGTCCAGGGGCAGCACCGCTTTCAGCCTCGTTTCACCCGTGGCCCAGCGATCCTTCGCAGAGATGGCAGTCAAGGACATGCAATGGAGGCTCTCAAGCCGGACCTTTCTCCAGAGCTGGGTTAGTAGACATTCCAACTATCAATGCATGTGTTTTCATTTGAAATTTGTGCTTGTTATAGACATATAGTGAGGAGTAGAGGTCTGCTGATCTGATCCAGATTTTATATTGGATATCAAGTAGCAACTCAACGCAGTAGTATTGTTGTTGATGATGGTTTTATGCTTTAACAGCCAAAAAATAACCACAGAAATGTGATTGGTGTAATGTTTATCTACATTACACTTGAACAGTATTTATTTATTTATTTTTAAAATATGAGTACATCATTTTACTTTTATTCTGAATCTATACAGAATGCAGTTTCACCTTTTTCATCTGCAGAGCAAACTTTAAACAACATGCTTACAGCATTATAAAAAATAAAACAAACATCAAATCAGGAAGAAAAAAAAAAAAAGACAAATTTTGGGGATGGGTTCCTGAAGCGGTGATTGCCCCAGGGTGTCATACAAGCCTGCAAACGAACATGTATTTAATGAAATATGAATAATATTTTATTGCTGTTGCTGGTTTTTAAGATTAAGGGTATGCCCTGCATCCTGTCCATGTTGGCATCTGTCTAATTTTGGTTAGCTTTTACCACAATATGAATTTGCCCCAAAATATTGTAGAGTGTGATTGGCCGCTTAGCCTAGCCTTTGACATCAACAGCAGATGATGTGGGAAGTGTTTCTCATCTTAAATGATGGTTAGTTGATTTTTATTATCTGCATTTTGATTAGGGCTGCACGATAAATCGCATGCGATATTTAATGCGCATCTTGTTAGAAAGCCGGTTCTGTAATCAGCGGTAAATCTCCATCACCTGCGGGCTTTCACATGGAGCAGCATTTACTACACAGAGCCGTTGTTCATTGATGAGCTGCGCAAAAAATCGCGCAAATATGAACGTGGTTTTGCGCAGCTCGTCAGTGAACAACGGCTCTGTGTAGTTAATGCTGCTCAATGTGAAAGCACGCACGTGCAGCCCTAATTTTGATACATTTCTTATTTTTTTGGTTGCGACCCACCAGTTATGAAGCCCTGGTCTAAATCTTCCAGCATTACTGTCAGCGAGTGAGAAAAAGAGCCAGTGCTGCTCATTTACAGTAACATTTGATGTGTCAAGCTGACGTCTCACCATGTGCTTTTTAGAATAAATTGTGTTTTGACAGATTGCAGATTTGCAGGCAGCGAGGCAGGTTTTGGAACAGCTTTTGTTGCCATGACAACACACTTACTACCTATATTATGTTGTGAAGCTGAATCAATCCACCGGTCTAAAAGACTTTTTACTAGACCATCTGTCCTACACTGTGGGCTCCACTAAATCCTCGGAAAAAGCGGCTTTCTTTTAACAAGCAGCCACAGAGTAATAAGTCAGTGTTTTACGAGTGTTCTGATTTCGGATTTCAGGAATGATTTTTAACAAGCAGGACCAAGAGGTACGAGATATGGGCTATCATAAGCACGCCTTCAACGTTCTCATCAGTAACCGGCTTGGCTACCACAGAGACGTCCCTGACACCAGGAATGACAAGTACGAACATCTCTCTGTGTACTAACCACTTGCACAAATCATTAGCTCTGTTCTGTTAACTCTCAAAAGTAACCATGAATCAGTATTGACATTTTTATGGAATATTGCAGTGTTTATTATAAATGATTTATCCTTGAATCCTCTTTTTTTTAAATTTTTTTTATTCATGTGACCCTTTACCCTCCCCCTCTCTGATGTGTGTCCTGGCGTGAGGGCAGGACAATAATCCCTCCCTTCCAGCAAGCTGTCAATTATTTACTCTTATTTGTTTCCCCTTATTTACCCTCCTGTTGTTCTAATTTTGATGTGAAAAAAAAAAAAAAAATATATATATATATAT
>NW_015632405.1:894632-894985 GCF_001515625.1 Sinocyclocheilus rhinocerous
ATATATATATATTACAAGCCATGATAGCACTAATAATATTGCTTTCCTCTAAAGCTCTGAAATGTCAGCTGAGTGAACAGTTTTCAGTTTTTATATGGAGATTGTCAGATGCAGATACATTTTATCTGTGATTGAAAGCAAAAGAGCCATGTAAAGATACTAGGGCTGCACGATTAATCGAAATTAAATAGCAAAGGCGATAAATCGCGATTAAGCAGAAGCTGCGATTGTCATGCGTATCTTTCAGTGAAGCACGGTTCTGTGATCAGTAGTAAATCTCCATCCGAAGGCCAGAGGGCGCTCTCGCGCTGAAACTCCAAATACGCCTCGCAGAAGAAATCCAGGAAACGTCT
>NW_015632405.1:895995-900006 GCF_001515625.1 Sinocyclocheilus rhinocerous
AACCTTTTCATATAAACTGGAATAAATACAAAACTAGAGCCAAACTAAAACTGAAATGAGACATTAGTAATAAATAGTATAGTGAATAAATGAAATAATCATAACTAAACGACATACGAAATCACGTATTTCTGTACACTTCGAAATAAGATGCGTTAAAAGTGAATAAATCTTTGATTAATATAAATATTTTAATTAAAAATGTGTCTCCATATACTATTCAATAAAATTCTAGTGCATTTAATCTATTAAATCGAAGTGAGTTTGGAGTGAAAACATGTTATTAAATGTGGTATTTTCGCGTGCTTTCAGATGGAGCAGCATTTACTACACAGAGCCGTAGTTCACTGACAAGCTACGCAAACAGCTTTCATAATCGCAGAACGATTTGTTCGATTTCATAATCGCACGATTACATCGTCTGCGATTATGAACGCGATTTTGCGTAGCTTGTCAGTGAACTACGGCTCTGTGTAGTTAAACGCTGCTCCGTCTGAAAGCATGTGCTGGAGATTTACTACTAATCACAGAACCGGCTTTACTGACAAGATGCGCATGACAATCACATTCGATTAATCGTGCAGCCCTAAAAGATACTTCAAAAAAAAAAAACATGGGGAGTAAATAGTTATAGTATGGTAATTAATTATAGTATGGTGAGTAAATAATTTATTTTCAGGTAAACCATTGTTTATGACCTGGAGAAATGAGCATTTTATGAGGTCAAGGTGCACATGATTTTGAGTAAAACATGCCATGTTGTGTAAATGGAGGTGAAGGGACGTGTGATTTGGTGTGATACTGCTGTAAATCATCACATGAACACTGTTCCCAACAGGTGCAGAGACCGGATCTATCCCGTGGCCTTGCCCACAGCCAGCATAGTGATCTGCTTCTACAATGAGGCGTTCTCTGCCCTCCTTAGGACGATTCACAGCGTTCTGGATCGCACACCAAACTACCTGCTCCATGAGATCATACTGGTGGATGACCACAGTGAACTGGGCAAGCTACTTTACTTCTCTCAACATCTCCAGTCGTCTCGTCTCTTGTTTTGGTTCACTGAAGCAAGACGTGATAATGATTGACAAGTTGGATTTGTTCTAAACCTTAGTGAGATATCTCACTGTCAAGAGGCTCAACTGGCACTCATGATCTCCTCACACAAGCGACTCAAATAACACTCATTTAGCATGCTTTAGCAACATTTTTGTATATGTTTGGGGAAAAATAGATTTGAATTCAGAGCAAGTCTGTGGGAGGACAAAATATACTGTAGAATTAGGTCAACACTCAATTAACTGTCCAAGTAAAGAATTTTACTGCGCAAGTAGCACTGAAGAGAAACGTACGAGTAAAAGAGTTGAATGCACTATCACCGTTTGAATGCACTAAACATATCATAACCCAGATATTAGGTCTGTGTGTATGTGCACTTAATCATTTGGCCAGAAAATATTCTAAACATGTTAAACTGTTTAAAGCACCTGTCAAATTCTTGTTTGTCTTAAGAGTTGTTATCCAAAAGACTTGTAGCTTTCAGATTCCCTAGATTTAACCATTGCCTGTAAAATGTTAGCTATTTAATGTGAAAGAAGGGTTAGAAATGAAGTCGAAAGGATTGCTGGATGTTTGACTCATCAGATGTGACTTTGTTTGTCTGACAGATGATCTGAAGGAAGACTTGGATTCTTACATACAGCAGCACCTGCAGAAGAAAGTGAAGCTAGTTCGTAATGAGAAGAGGGAGGGGCTGATCCGTGGAAGGATGATTGGGGCATCTCACGCTACAGGTCTGACCTTAAAGGGACAGTTCACCCAATAAAACTGATTTCCAAACTGACGAAACCTTCTGTACATTTCTGTCCATGCAACCTAAATTCTGACGCTTCAAAAAGTTCATAAAGACATCAAAAGTAATTCATATGAATTGAGCAGTTTTTATTCTTGTTGTTATTACTATATCCTTCAGTAAGGCTGTCTTCATTGCTGTTTTTTCTTTCAGGTGAGGTGTTGGTGTTTCTGGACAGTCACTGTGAGGTGAATGAGGCATGGCTCCAGCCTCTGCTCACGCCCATCAAAGAGAACAGAAAAAATGTGGTTTGCCCAGTCATCGACATCATCAGCGCAGACACACTAGTATACAGCCCCTCTCCTATCGTGCGGGGGGGATTCAACTGGGGCTTGCACTTTAAATGGGATCCAGTGCCCATGTCTGAACTCAACAGCCCCGATGGAGCCATCAGGTATAACCAGTGTGTCTTACATAATGCTAGGATGCAAACTTTCTGTGAACTTTTCTATTTTGAATGCACATTTTAAAATATTTTGCTTCGAGTCCATTAAAGGGTTAGTTCACCCCAAAATGAAAATTCTGTCATTAATTACTCACCCTCATGTCGTTCCAAACCCGTAAGACCTCCGTTCATCTTCGGAACACAAATTAAGATATTTTTTAATGAAATGTGAGAGCTCTCAGACCCTGTATAGACGGCAATGCAACTGTAATGTTCCCAGGTCCAGAAACGTAGTAAGGACATCGGTAAAACAGTCCATGTGACATCAGTGGCTCAACTTCAGTTTTGCGAAGCTACGAGAATACTTTTTGAGCGCAAAGAAAACAAAAATAACATAATTTATTCAACAATTCTTCTCCCCCGAGTTACGTCTTCTGCCATTTTGGAAAGTACCCAAGAGTGTAATCGACGTAATCAGCATTGTTTACGTTCGGAGGAGAAAGCGCACGCATGAACGTAATCTGCGTAATCAGCGTTGTTTACGCTTAGGGGAAAGCGTGCGTATGTGTTGTGAATATGTGATACTCTAAAATGGCGGAAGACGTAACTCGGAGGAGAAAAATTGTTAAATAAATTGTTATTTTTGTTTTCTTTACGCTCAAAAAGTATTCTCGTAGCTTCGCAAAACTGAAGTTGAGCCACTGTTGTCACATGGATTATTTTACCGATGTCCTTACTACGTTTCTGGACCTGGGAACATTACAGTTACGTTGCTGTCTATGCAGGGTCTGAGAGCTCTCACATTTCATCAAAAATATCTTAATTTGTGTTTTGAAGATGAACAGAGGTCTTACGGGTTTAGAACAACATGATGGTGAGTAATTAATGACAGAATTTTCATTTCGGGGTGAACTATCCCTTTAAGTATCAAATAAATAAATAAATATTTTATTTGTAATATTTATTTGTAGCATTACAATATCTTTTTGTGACAAAATAACTCAAAATGGGATGTGAGATTTGTCACAATGCATACCCCTATATAATACTGTGCCCTGCCCACTGCTGCACATCCTGTCCCTGAAGCTGCTTTTTAATGGATGGGGATGAGGGCCAACACTTTAACCCTGGAGTCATAGACTGTCCTGTTTGGAATCTATTCTCCCAGATGGATTCACAGAGTTGTCTGCCCTTTCGCCCCTTTCATTTACATTCAAATGTTTGGACACATCTGCTCTTTTTTTTTTTTATTACTATTTTTCAGATTTTAGAATAATGGAGAAGTCTTAATTAAAGTATGGGACATATTTAGTGACAGAAATATTAAATCAAAACTTTCATTTTATTAAAAAAAAAAAATAATAATAATTTTAGAAAGATATTCATGTATAGGCGCACGTTATGCTTGTCTCATTAGAGTCATGTGAAAGAAATTCAGTTGGGTTTGTTCATACTTTTGCTGGTATGACTCCAGTCACATTTCTCTGCAGGTCTCCCACGATGGCAGGTGGGCTGTTCGCCATGGACAGGAATTATTTTTATGAGCTTGGTCAGTATGACCGCGGCATGGACATCTGGGGTGGAGAGAACTTGGAGATCTCTTTTCGGGTACATTTTGTCTACTTTTAAGACATTGTTTGGTTATTTCTTTCTTTCTTACGAAACCATGAGGGGATTGCAGGAGTTGGTGAAGTTAATAATTCAATTGAATTTAACATTAAAATAAACAAATGAGGCTACATAATTCAAATAAAACTTGAAATAGCAGTCTTAT
>NW_015632405.1:900237-908246 GCF_001515625.1 Sinocyclocheilus rhinocerous
GGCGTGTTAGAATGAGCCGTTTTAGGGGGGCGTGGCAGAGTCTTAACTTTGATAAAGAATACCTCTTTGGTTTTGAGACTTTAGTCTTTGCAACTTCAGGGATCTTATCTATGCACAATCAGCTTGTAACACTCCAAAGAGAAAGGAAAACTTCAAATCGCATCATATGACCCCTTTAATTAAAGTATGGGACATATTTAGTGACGGAAATATTAAATCAAAACTTTCATTTTACAAAAAAATTATAATAATAATAATTTTAGAAAGATATTCATGTATAGGCACACGTTATGCTTGTCTCATTAGAGTCATGTGAAAGAAATTCAGTTGGGTTTGTTCATACTTTTGCTGGTATGACTCCAGTCACATTTCTCTGCAGGTCTCCCACGATGGCAGGTGGGCTGTTCGCCATGGACAGGAATTATTTTTATGAGCTTGGTCAGTATGACCGCGGCATGGACATCTGGGGTGGAGAGAACTTGGAGATCTCTTTTCGGGTACATTTTGTCTACTTTTAAGACATTGTTTGGTTATTTCTTTCTTTCTTACGAAACCATGAGGGGATTGCAGGAGTTGGTGAAGTTAATAATTCAATTGAATTTAACATTAAAATAAACAAATGAGGCTACATAATTCAAATAAAACTTGAAATAGCAGTCTTATCTTATAAAATTTTAATTACCAAATCAAAGGCTGCGATTTGAAGTATGTAGTCTGTTGCATGTTTCAAAGTGTTCATTTACACGCTTGCAGCTTTATAATAGTGTGTTTTCCGATTTCGGCTCTGTACTTCAAATAAAACTTGAAATAGCAGTCTTATAAAATTTTAATTACTAAATCAAAGGCTGCGATTTGAAGTATGTAGTCTGTTGCATGTTTCAAAGTGTTCATTTACACGCTTGCAGCTTTATAATAGTGTGTTTTCCGATTTCGGCTCTGTTCACCGTCAATACTGCTACTCACTAACTCCATCCCAGCAAACACTTTGAATTTAACATGCATTTGGAAATGCCGTGTGTTTAAATATTTGTATTGTAACTTGTAGTTCTCATTGGTTCTTGTAAAGAGTAACACCCTAAAAGTAAATATTTCCATGAGCAGTACTGTGTTTGTTATTTGCAGTCGCAATACAAAATAGAATTTAATATAAAAATGTCTCCTCACATTTCAAATGGCAAGAGTCTGTCTGTCTCACAACAAAAGCATTAGATATTTTGTTTGCATCTCATTTGGCCAATAACCGATATTAGAGAACTATGAAATTCTTCTCAGGGGTTACTTCAAGTAAACATTTTGCATTTAAGGGGTTTGGCTGACAAAAAGGTTTGGGAACCCTTGGTTTAGACATTTTAATTTACTCTTGGTGATTAAAATTATACTCACTTGTTTTAAAATATTTTTTTCCATCAGATTTGGATGTGTGGAGGCCAGTTACTGATCGTTCCCTGCTCCAGGGTGGGGCACATCTTCCGCAAGCGTCGGCCCTATGGGTCACCCGGAGGTCAGGATACAATGGCCCACAATTCTCTGCGTTTGGCCCATGTCTGGATGGATGACTATAAGGTGGAGATCAATAGCATAATACTCTTATAAAATTAATAATAAAATGCTATACATGTTGCAAATAATACTTTAACTCTTCTATCTTTTAGCATTTATATGTAAGAGAGCTTGCATTGTAATATGAGAAACTTGATTGTAGCACCACTATGTAATGGATTAGTTTCCTGGAAGAGTGGCCAGTTATACAGCATTGCCTGAATAAATGGACCACTGAATGCTGTGATTGACCAATCAGAATCAAGTATACTATAGAGCTGTGTAATATTAAACTTAGGTATACAGTGTTTTTTTTATCTTAAGTAGTGTGTTCATGTGCATTTGCAGAGGGATTCAAAGGTGATAATTGCTCAGTCTTTTCTTGTCAATATTGTAGTTTAATTGTATTTTTTGAGCCAGGTCTGTGATTGAGGTTTGACGGTTTATTTAAAAAAAAAATGTATTTGTTATGGCCCAATTTGCGGTCTGGAGTATTTGAACATGAATTGCTGAAAGTCAGAGTGAGTCTGCAAATTTTGTGCAGTCGTAATTGACTTATTTCATAGAAAATGACAGTGCATGATGCACGCAGACTTTTATTTTCTAGCTTTATACTATGATTTCATGCAGTCAGGGGGTATCAAACATGTTTGATATTTTGAGATGATTTAAAGGGGTCATATGATGTTGCTAAAAAGAACATTATTTTGTGTATTTGGTGTAATGAAATGTGTTTATGCGGTTAAAGGTTCAAAAAACACATTATTTTCCACATACTGTACATTATTGTTTCTCCCAAGCCCTACTCTACACTGCTCAAAACTCGCGTTTGAATCATCAGTGGCAAATTCTTTAAATATAAAAAAACGTACTTACAGTCTGTGAGTCAGAACAGCCGGCATTGTAGTCTACTCTCCCAGGATCAGGAAACAGTCCTCCATAAAATGTGCTGCACACATCTGAATATTTGGGTTGAAGTGTTCTGGAACAGTGTTGTAAATACAACTTAACCACTGATTTCTAGTCGTGTCCATTTTTGAAAGGCCAAACAAAGTAGTTTCGCTTTCACAACGAATCACACAGCGCCTTCACGACATGGCGGCGGCGGCAAAAATACTACAGCGAGAATAAAAGTTACGCCTTCTTTCTTTGCGTGAACATTTGGGCAGTGTTATGCAAATCTTCCCACATTGTGACATAGATATCTGGGGGCGTGTTAGAACGAGCCGTTTTAGGTAGGCGTGGCTGACTCTTAACTTTTATAAAGAATATCTCTTTGGATTTGAGACTTTAGTCTTTGCAACTTTACAGATCTTCTTTATGCACCAAGAGCTTGTAACACTCCAAAGAGAAAGGAAAAATTGAAATCGCATCATATGACCCCTTTAAGAACACATTGTTTTCATTTGTCATGTGTCTCCTAGCAATGAAAGGTGCATGTTTCTGCAGAAGTTTGTTGCGTTTTGATAGTCTGGTAAGATTTTTCTCAGTCAGTATGTGTATGATGCCCAGCGTTTCTACCATTTACAATTTTGGAAAATGTGTGATACCTAGTGTTTTATAGAGATTGTGTATTGTATGCCACCCTTAAACTTGCAAAGTTTGACCTTTCAGACAGATGAGAGCAGGTATTACATGTTGTTGTTTTTTTGTGTTCTTTTTGTAAAGCAAAAAAACATGTCCACCCTGACCCCGATTCTTTAAGGTCACTCAATAAATTGATTGTTTTTTGCTGGGTTGGACATTGACAGCTGTAGAGCTGTTAGTTGTTCAATGCTGTTGGCAACACGTGCAGCGTGGTTCATTACATGATGGAGATGTGTGAAATTCTTCATGCGTATTTGAATTTTCCAGCTGCGTCCATCCCACACAACTTCAAAGGCTCCTCGTCTAAGAGATAATTGACCCAGTTAGAGGAGAATGTAATTACCTGTGTCAGACACATTAATGCTCTGCTCCAACCGGTTATTCTCAAGATCCTGCTTAAGTGTCAGCTACTTTCTCAGCAATATTTGTTTAGTCTTATTCTTTTTTTTTTGCTTCAGTGATGTGTAAATAGTGTTGAATTATTTTCCAGCCAATGTGGGAGTTTTTATTTTTCGTAACGCTGTTCGCATGTTCTTTTTACTTGATGGGTACTTCATTATGGATAACTCTGACATCAGTTCAAGAACACATTATGTAACACTTGAGTTCTCAACAGTTACACCATGTCAGTTTTTCACTGATGTCATTGCAGTGTATTATAGAATTACTAGACTTGCTATACATGATGCCTAAATTAGTATCTTATGTGATAATTGAACATTTCTATGGCATGTGTGTATGTGTACATCAGGAGCAGTACTTTGCCTTGCGCCCGGAGCTGAGGAACAGTGACTACGGTGACATCAGCGAGCGGGTCGCTATTCGGAAGCGTCTACAGTGTCATTCCTTCAAATGGTACCTGGACAATATCTATCCTGAAATGCAGGTCTCCTCCCCACACAAGCCCCAGCAGCCTGTCTTTATCAACAAGGGTTTGAAGAGACCCAAAGTCTTGCAGCGGGGTCAGGTAAGACCTCACATTGACCCTTATATTTCCCGTACCCTGTAGCACTGTTGCTCAATAATTGGTTTGGCTGTTGTTTTCTAGGTTTGACTCTCACAGCATACAAACACTCTTTTGTAATCTTTCCATTACTGTATTCAAAGTGAAAGAAGTGAATACAGAGCTGTGTGAAATGAACTGACAGCCGTCTGTTTAAACAGCAGAGGGCAGTCTTGAACAGTAACTGGTCAGACGATTCATTAAAGGGGTCATATGATGCTGCTAAAAAGAACATTATTTGGTGTATTTGGTGTAATGAAATGTGTTTATGCGGTTTAAAGTTAAAAAAACACATAATTTTCCACATAGTGTACATTATTGTTTCTCCTCTATGCCCCGCCTTTTTGAAACGCCTCGATTTTTACAAAGCTCATCGGTCTAAAAAGTTGCTGTTGCTGTAGTTTAAAATGTTTTTTTTTTTCTCAGCTAAAAAAACTGATTTGTTATATGCCATAGTTAGACTGATATAAACAAAATGTAGACAATTGTACTAGGACTGCAAAATGATTAACAGCGATTAATCGCTTTCAAAATAAAAGTTTGTTTACATACTGTATGTGGGTGTGCTGTGTATATTTATTATGTATATATAAATACACACACATGTTGTATATATTAAGGAAAAATATTAGATTTATATATAACATATTTGTATTTCTATATATATAATATAAATTATATACAAGTATAAATATATATATATACATACAGATATTTTTTTAAATATATACGTATGTATTTATATATACATAAGTATACACAGTACACACACAAAGTATGTAAACATAAACGTTTATTTTGAATGCGATTAATTGTTTTGCAGCCCTAAATTGTACTGTTAAACAAGTTTGATACGTCTGAAAAGAAACAGGTTGAAATGTATCATATCTAAAGATATCAGAAGACCATATTTTCAGTTTTATGATCAGTGCAGTGTAGATGTTTTGTGTTTTTGTGCGTGTTTTGCAGGAATGGGCGTATGATGAAGAGCATGAGTTAATTCTAGCCGGGCTGCTGTGTTTGGACATGTCTGAGATTCGTTCTTCTGACCCGCCGCGCCTCATGAAGTGTCACGGCTCAGGTGGATCTCAGCAGTGGACGCTGGGGGTGAGAAATCTTCCCGTTACTGTCTTTTACCTCATGTATCCCCTGTACACTAGGGCTGCAACTACCAGCTATTTTGATTACCAAGTAATCTTTTCATAGTTTTTTTTTTTTTTTTAACAAAGCCTAGTTTGTTTTTAGTATTATGCAAAATGAAGGCTATATAAATATAAATACATATTTGGTATGTTAAAAAAAAAAGTAACAATATATAGTCAGATTTTTTTTTAAGTGATTGAAACTGTCATGTACACTTCATGCTTATTGTATAGGCCCCATTATGTGCTTTGCTTCAAATGCCATGTGTAATTAAATGAACAAAATAAGTATAATAATACATGTTTTTTTTGTCCCCTCAGAAAAATAACTGGCTATACCAGGTGTCAGTGGGCCAGTGTTTGGCTGTTGCTGACCCTCTCAGCATTAAAGGATATGTTACCATGGCGATCTGTGATGATTCCCGGTCTCAGCAGTGGCAGTTAGAGGGTTGAGGATGCTGGAAGTGTGAGGAACAGCTATAGCCCCCCTCTGGCTGGGGATTGAACTGCACCGCCGCAGTGCCGCCAGCTCAGAAACGGACAACAGACCCTTGCCAGTCCAGATCGCTGTGACAGGATGTTGTGAGGGCCTACAGTGAGAAGGAGCTCAACTCTGTTTCAGCTTTGGTCTGAAGCTTTCTTGACCCATATTCTTTACTCAGAAACAACTATTTTTAGAAAGTATTTTAAAAATCGTGTTTATTCAAGTATTTGTACATTTTAATTTGCTCTTGAAATGTAAACGATTTGCACAGAAAAACTATTTTCGATGTATTACAGATGTTAGATGTTAATAAATATAATCATAGTCTGCTAGATTTTAAGATTTTAAGCTCAACATTTTTAATTATGAGTGCACCATTTCTGAGCATTACTCAATTGTATTTGTCTTTTTTTTTTCAATCAAGTTAACGTAAGCCTGTAATTTTATTTGATTTCATGATCACTGGATTTACCATGACCCTTAATAAATTGCAAATGTATTGGGTCATTCTGTAATGGGTTAATATTTTCTTATTATTGCTGGTATTCCAATATAGATAAGATGAGTTCAGTCGAACAGTCGAACAGCCTAACTAATAAAACCAATCAGCATTGGTAAGCTACTTTATTACAGTTAGTATTAAAACAAGCGGCTTGGAAAAGAGATGGACGGACAGTATTTTTCAACTCTTAATCATTTTGGACTGACTGAAAGCTTCAAGTGTGTCTTTTTTTTCCCCAGTGAACTGTCTTTTCATGGATGAAGGTACGAAAAATTGAAAGTCCTATGTGAATGTAAACTGCACTTATTGTCATTTTGTACATGGAATTGCAAATAAAATGGTATAAAAATAAAACATTCACCAGTTGATTTTTTTTAAATTGTTTTTGTAAAGAGTCATCTGTGTCCTGCCCATACCAATAAGTACCGATAAGCAATTTAAAATATTTTAATATTTGCACATATGCCGATTGAATAGCAATAATCTAGCTTTTTGAGTCAGTACATTCAGAGAGTTCAGAGAGACCCTGTGGTTGAGTGCTCTGTTGCATGGGCAGAAAAAAAATTATTAGACATGTGCAGTGGTAGTGTTTTGACAGATTTGAATAATCCAGCCAAACTAGAAGGGGCCAGTGGGCCAAAAAGAAATGAGATGTCGCTAAGACATCAACAACTCATTGTTGAATGAATGTGTGAATAGTAGACAGAAACATCTCATTTCACTAAAATCCGCAATGACCACAGTTTACAAAACCCAGTGCCAGACCTCCGATTATAAGCAAAAGAACTGTGCACAGTCACCATGACTCTTTTCTGCTGCTAGTTCTGCAGTTTGGGTGCTTCTCATTTCCGAAATTGTGCATCCTTGGTTCCCTGATCTCTGTCCTTAAGACCTTAATCTGGAAACCGATTAAAGGGTTAGTTCACCCAAAACTGAAAATTAGCTTGTGTTTTACTCACCCTCGAGGCATCCTAGGTGTATATGACTTTCTTCTTTCAGACAAATCCAGTCGGAGTTATATTAATAATTGTCCTGGCTATTCCAAGCTCTATCATTGCAGTGAGTGGGTGTTGCAGTTGAACAGTCGTCAAATAAAGCTCGCGCATTCATAATAAAACGTGCCGCAGACGGCTCCGGGGGATGAATAAAGGCCCCCCCTGTAGTGAATCCATGTGTTTTTGTAAGAAAAATATCCATATTTCAAACGTAATAAACACTTTTCTCTCACTTCTGTTATCTGTCATACGCGGAAGCCGTTCCGGTGTCGTGCCGAAAATTGATCTCTGCCGAAAACTGATTGGCGCTTGTAATCACTTTTTGGCAAGTGTAAAACTGCATTTTATGTATGCAGTCCTTTTTACCTGTTGAAATACCCATAAAACGCAGTTTTACACTTGCCAAAAAGTGATTACAGACTCTACTTATTGAGTGAACTGTTCTTTCTGACTCAAAATGACTATTTCATTCATGGCTGTTATATTTGATAGATTATAGCTCATTCAGTCCTTTTTACCTGTTAAAATACCTTTAAATGGCCAATAAAACCCTCAAAAAGTGATTTGAGGCAGAAAGAACAGTTCACTCAATAAGTAGAGTCTGTAATCACTTTTTGGCAAGTGTAAAACTGCGTTTTATGGGTATTTCAACAGGTAAAGAACGTCTCAGGTTACTTATGTAACCATGGTTCCCTGACTAGGGAACGAGACACTGCGTCCTCTAGGGGTCGCTATGGGGAACACCTCGTCGTGACCC
>NW_015632405.1:908796-910233 GCF_001515625.1 Sinocyclocheilus rhinocerous
GCTACCGCATGCTCTGCATATGCTGAAGGAACTGTCTCAACAGACCCCTAGTAGCAACACCCTGTTAAAAGTGGTAATCCGGAGGATACATAGGTGGAGTGGTGCCCAAGGTGGAACCGGGGCTTTAACCAACTCAAGAAAGGGCACGAAGCCGCCGCGCGAAGCCCTCACCATACAGGATTTTAGAAAGAACGCAAAGTACTAGCGTGCGAACTTACCACAGTGTGGATTTTAGAAAGTGTACAAAGACTTCACATGCACACTTACCATAACATGGATTTTTAAAGATACCGTTCTAAGGGGCCCTCGTGGCACTCTGAAAGAGCAGCCCATAGATGGAAATGGTGCATCCCAAAAACAATAGGTTTGAGAAGTCATCAACTTGATCTAAGGTATAATGCTGGAGTGGCTAGCAGCACATATCTAGCTGAGGGAGCAACACACCCAAGTTCTCAATCGAGAGGGGGCTCGACCTACAGCATGTTCCAATGCTGGAACGGCTAGCAGTAAGTTACCTAGCTGAGGGAGCACAACACCCAGCTTTCAACGAGCGGGGGCTCGACCTACAGCATGATCGTTAAAAATCAGAAGGGTAAGCGTACTGCAAGCTAGCCAAAAAACTAGGCCTAGTTCGCCTGATGCTGCTGGTTCTAGGTGCTCTGGGAAAACAGAGAACTCAACTCTCACCTGAGAGGAGAACTCCGAATTCAGAAAAGGAGTAGCGTGCTCATAGGCAACCCTTTGATAAAGAGGAGCACTGCTAATACTACCACGAGAACAGCCCACAGAGCGAGGAATCCAACTCCTCAGAAGGGGAGAGGACTCGAGCGCTCGAAAGGAAGCACCATGCTCACAATAACCCTCAATGGTGTCAACAGAGACACACTGGTTGAGTGGAGCCACAGGGAACCGGGGTCTAAGCCAACTCAGAGAAAGGAAACGAGGCTAATAATGTGTAATCCTTACCATACAGATTTCAGAAAGTGCACAGAGTCTAGCGTGCACACTTACCACTATGTGGATTTTAGAAAGTGCGCAAAGTGTTCAGCGTGCACACTTACCACCAAGTGGATTTCAGAAAGTGCACAAAGCTTAGCGTGTGCACTTACCACAGCATGGATTTAGAGCTTCCCAGCATCTGTTCACAGATACCCGGAAGTACTGAGCCAAACGGGAGAGGCAAGCTCAAATACAACCCTCTGAGGCGAGGGGAGCGCTGCCTGAGACAGCATTACACAAGAAGGTTCTCGCAAATGCCACCTATACTTCCCGCTCGATGCCTCAGCAAGAGGGGATATCCTGGTGACCAGGAAGCCCCTCAGGGCGACCTAGATACGGCGTACCAGACAGAGCAGAGCGGGGAATTCAACTCCTCAGAAGGGGAGAGAACTCGAACGCTCGGAAGAAAGCACCATGCTCATAAATAACCCTCTACAG
>NW_015632405.1:910979-911660 GCF_001515625.1 Sinocyclocheilus rhinocerous
TCGACGGAAGTGCCGAAAAGCTCAGAAGGGGAACCCGGCGCATCAAGAAGAAAGCCCTTCTCTTTCAACCCGATAACCACCAGACTCACCCACAGATGTCTCTCCATAACCACCATGGCTGCCATTTTTTTGGATCTGCCAATTGCAGTGGCGGCCTGCTTAGCGACACGGAGAGCAACATCCGTGGTGCGACGCAACTCAGCCACCTCATCAGGTTTTTTTTTTGGTTTTTTTGGATAGACCCTCACCGCGACGCAACGCGCAGCATGCATTCAGCTAAACATGCTACGCCCAACCTCTAGATTAACTCAGAAATCAAGCGTGAACGAAAACTGCTGCCGCGAATGCATTGCTATTCCTGCAAGAGGCGAACGCACTCACGCAAACGCTATCTACAAACTCGGGTAAATGGTGAAATACTCACATCCCCCTCAGTAGTCCCGCTCATGCATCACAATGAGCACAGGCCGTCTCCTCGTGAGACGAGCGCGTTCAATTCATGCTTATCCCTCACAAGAAAATAAGCAATGAATGCAGAGCGCATCCAACTCCCTCGAGAGCTGAACGCACTTGCTCTTCACCACACACACACACAGCACGGAACTGCAGGTGTCAGAGCAAAGCCTCTGGCGAGAAACATGCACTCCTAGTCGTGTTTAGCTTAACGCTAACATAAACAAA
>NW_015632405.1:912195-918150 GCF_001515625.1 Sinocyclocheilus rhinocerous
AACCGAGGATTTGCAAAGAAAAATGTCGGAGGATTTCGATATAAACCAAGAAGAGACTGGTTTTCCTTTGCTAAAGTAAGGAAACTTTGCTTCCTTTGCTCCTATAAACAAACTCACGAGACTAGCATATCTCAGAGGCGCGCGCGCTGCGTCATCCGCCGGAACGACTTCTGCGTATGACATATAACGGAATTGAGAGAAAAGTGTTTATTACGTTTGAAATATGGATATTTTTCTTACAAATACACATGGATTAGCTACAGGGGGCCTTTATTCATCCCCTGGAGCCATCTGCGGCACGTTTTGTTATGGATGCGCTTGCTTTATTTGACGGCTTGTGGACCGTTCAACTGCAACACCCGCTGACTGCAATGATAGAGCTTGGAATAGCCAGGACAATTTTTAATATAACTACGACTGGATTCATCTGAAAGAAGAAAGTCATATACACCTAAGGATGCCTCGAGGGTGAGTAAAACACAAGCTAATTTTCAGTTTTGGGTGAACTAACCCTTTAAAGCCCGACATGAATGAAGGACATATCGTCATGCAGAGGTGAGAATTGAGGATGGAGGGGGGGAGCTTCCTGAGGTTGCTTGAGGGAGGAAACACAGGAGCATCCTATGTGGAAGCCTGTTTGTCCTAAATTGTAAATTCATGTGTCAAAATAGCTTGAATTCATGTTGTACTTTTGAACTTAAATAATCTTGCTTTATTAATACGTACTATGAATTATTTAACCAAACCTCAGCAGCATAACAAAAAGTCTCTTGAATGCAACTGAAGACACTTTTAGGTGACACTTGAGTGATGAAGAATTTTCAGTTTACAAGTATTCATCATTGCTCCAGTGGTCATGTAAGTGTGGTTCTGTGAATTCTGGATGCTAGAGTCCTTTGTCACTCGTAACGTGTGAGACAGGCCTCAATCTACGTCGTCAGGTGACTTTGTATTTTCTCTTTACTGTGCTTGGCACAGACTGTGGTGGTCATGTGGAATTCACAGAGCCACCGGTGCATGTGTAAATAAGATTTTAAAACAGCCAACCAATTTCGGATTGGGCAGATAATTTTTACTGGCCGATAACAATACACTGGCAACAGATCATCAGGGCATTGCTAGTTGGAACTTGGAAGCATTCTAGTTTGTTGTATTGTGTGTGAGAGTAATATTTGATAAGTGTGATATGTAATTCTTTTAACATAATGTGCATCCAATATG
This sequence comes from Sinocyclocheilus rhinocerous, assembly GCF_001515625.1. Taxonomy (NCBI): domain Eukaryota; kingdom Metazoa; phylum Chordata; class Actinopteri; order Cypriniformes; family Cyprinidae; genus Sinocyclocheilus; species Sinocyclocheilus rhinocerous. The sequence continues at coordinate 913,417 of NW_015632405.1, forward strand.
GAATAACATTGTTGAATACTGGATTGAAGAGTCAGGCAAATTAAAACATTCCTTACAGACTAAGGTTTCTGTGTAGAATTTGGATGTAATAAAAGCATTTTGACAGAATATTAACAGAAGTCACGTTGTGTAAAGTTCTGATTTGACATTCTCTTTTGTGACATGATAAAATATTCTTGTGACTGCGTAAGTGAGCCATTCTTTACCACATGTGCCATCAACAATGCTCATGTATGTAAAACTGAAGTGTCCAGCATCCATGGAAAGTCCTTCAATATTCTCAGGATGCACCCCAATAGGGTGTTTGAGATAATCCCTAATAAGAACATAATTGTTTTTTAAACACACTATATGGACACATATGGACTTTAATGACACTGCATTCTAAATACAGAGACATTAAAGGTGCTGTATGTATTTTTTTTATTTTATGTACATAAAGCATATACCATATTATGTTTGCAGATATTTAAGAAACATGCAAATTTCACATACTTGTTTCTCCAAAACACAATGCTACAGCTAGTTATTCTACTTTGTAATGTGCGTTCAGTGTCGGAATGTCTATTTTTGTTTTGGTCTGTGATTCCGCCCACTGCCGATTTACCCAATAGTATTTTGACACCCTGGGTTGCCAGTTGGTGGAAAACACAGCATATTGTAGCCAACAGATGAACTGGGTCAGAGAATGCAGATTCTACCGACCTTAAAAGCATTGGTATCCATCTAAAAACCTTTATTACCAGAGGAAATTAAAACATGGGCAAATCAGGGTTCCTACACGGTTTGGAAAAGTAGGGAATTTTTGCCCCGATTTAGTTTTTTATAATAGAAAATTAAGAATTTAATGAAAATACGTTTATCATACAAGAAGTGTTTTCATGGCAGCTGTTTAGAACTGAAAGAATTCATGGTGCACTTTTTCATTATGCAAATGTTTTGCTTTCTTCTCATGATATTTTTAGCACAGTATGACATAGCCTCAAGGACTTTTGCAAAAAGAAAAAAAATATACAGACTTTTATATGTGCACAAGAAACCATTTAACTTTAACATTAAACCATTTAATTTAACCATTGCGTTAAAGTGACCTATGGCCTTGAAATATAACATACTGCCCTAACACTTTTGAACTCAAGGGGTAAGGATGATCATGAGAAATGTGAGGGATCAGCCCAGAACTACACGGGAGGAGCTTGTTAATGATCTAAAGCAGTTAATGATCTAAAGTTTCCCAACGCGGGTGCCGTCTGTCGAGAGCAGGGGTGTCGTGTAAAAATCCTTTTTTTAATATTTTTAAATTGCTAAAATGTTCAAAAAAGCATCTATTATATAATATCCATTTCTGATGTCGCCAATAATTAGAGATGCACCGAAATTTCGGATGCCGAAAATTAGTTCACCGCTCAGGTTTCACTTTCACGTGATGTGACGCTCTGCGTATTATCCCGCTCTATGCGTGTGTGCTCCGCTCAGTCGCTTCACTCATATACCGTTCATGCGAATCGGAACAGCAGAGTCATTCCACGAAACCGGTACGATTTGAGTCCCTCTGACCTTTTTAAGTGTATTTTAAGATTTTCACATCTCAGTGTTAGGTAAATTGTTCTGAAAGAATGTTTGATTTAATGATATCAATTTAAAAATCTATCAGTATCGTGCACGCCTAAATGCTGATCCTGAAAAAAGGGAGAAATATCTGCAGAATGAATGCCAGGGATGGAGAAAAAATGTAGAGACAGGGAAAAAAAAAGGAATCAATGAGTTAAGTGAAAGACAACAGCGAATAATAGCTTTCTAGGACTAAACATTATTTGGATAATTGGTAAAAAAAAAATTTTTTTTAAATATCTTAACCCTACTGTTAGACCTACCTGAAAAACTAAAAAGCAATTTATTTAATTAAGGCCTGTCGTTATTTTTTATTTGTGCTATTATTAATTTCTTTATTTGTTCTTATTGTATTACTGACTGCTTGCTTGTCATTTTTTATTCAATTCAAAGTTTGAAATCAAGCTATCTCGTGCTACTGCACCAAAATGCTATGTTATGCTCGCGTGTTCTGATAATAATAGCTTTCTAGGACTAAACATTATTTGGATAATTGGTAAAACATTTAAAAAAAAATCTCTTAATAGCTCTACTGTGTGTTAGACCTACCTGAAAAACTAAAAAGCAATTTATTTAATTCGAAGGCCTGTTGTTATTTTTTATTTGTGCTATCATTATTAATTTATTTATTTGTTCTTCTTTTATTACTGACTGCTTACTTGTCATTTTTTATTCAGTTCAAAGTTTGAAATCAAGCTATCTCGTGCTACTGCAACAAAATTACCCCACTGTAAAATCAAAAATACACTGACTGAGCAACACTTTGTTTAATTACCATTATAGCTATCTCACAATGTTTACATATGAATAAGAGCCCACATTAAAGTCTGTCATATAAATTGGTCTCTTCATTAGAAATTAGCCTTCTGATTGCCACCATTGATGGACAATTTTTTTTTTATAATATTAAAAATATCTGTATGACATTATATTCTGCAGTTGTTCCCTGTTGTACTGAATATCTATACTTTTCAAATTATCATATCGAAGTTAGAAATTCAAATATTGTGACAAAATTAATTTTGTAGGGTGCCACAAGTTTGTTAAAATTTCCAAAGGGTGCCGCGACTAAAAAAAGGTTGGGAAACACCGATCTAAAGGCAGTTGAGGCAACAGTCACCAAGAAAACTGTTAGTAACACTACGCCACAATGGATTGAAATCCTGCAGCGCCCGCAAGGTCCCCCTGCTCAAGAAGGCACATGTACAGGCCCATCTGAAGTTTGCCAATAAACATTTAAATGACTCAGAGAAGGCTTAGGAGAAAGTGCTGTGGTCAGATGAGACCAAAATTTAGCTCTTTAGCATTAACTCGACCCGCTGTAAGGGAGAGAAATTACCCCATGAACACCATCCCTACTGTACATTCAAGCACGGATTTGGAAACATGCTTTGGAGCTGTTTTTCTGCTACAGGTACAGGACGACCACCGCAGTGAGGGGCTGATGGACGGGATCATGTACTGTAAAATCTTGGATGAGAACCTCCTTCCCTCAGCCAGAACACTGAAGATGTGTTGTGGATGAGTCTTGCAGCATGACAATGATGCAAAACATACTGCCAAGGCAACAAAAGAGTGGCTCAAGAAGAAGCACATTAAGGTCATGAAGTGGCCTAGCCAGTCTCCAGACCTCAATCCTATAGAAAATCTGTGGAGGGAGCTGAAACTTTGAGTTTCCAAGCAACAGCCGAGAAACCTTAAGGATTTAGAGAGGATCTGTAAAGAGGTATGGACCAAAATCCCTCCTGAGATGTGTGCAAACCTGCCAGGTGACCAACTACAAGAAACATCTTAACCCTGTGCTTGCCAACAAGGGTTTCTCCACCAAGTACTAAGTCATGTTTTGCTTGGGGATCAAATACTTATTTCACTCACTGAAATGCAAATCAATTTACAACCTTTGTATATTGTTTTTCTTTTTTCTGGATTTTTTGGTAGATATCTTTTGGTCTCTATCCGTTAAAATAGCTCACGACCCAAAGCACACCACATCAAGTGTGGCGGCAGTGTTATGGCATGGGCATGCATGGCTGCTCACTGGTGTTTATTGATGATGTAACTACTGACAGAAGTAGCAGGATGAATTCTGAGGTCTTTAAGGCTATACCCTCTGCTCACATTCAGCCAAATGCTACAAAACTGATAGGACGCAGCTTCACAGTGCAGATGGATAATGACACTAAACATACTGCGAAAGCAACTCAAGAGTTTTTGAAGGCAAAGAAATTCAATATTCTTCAACGGCCAAGTCAGTCTCCTGATCTCAGTTCAATAGAGCATGCTTTTCAGTTACTGAAGACAAGCCTGAAGGCAGAAAGACCCACAAACAAGCAGCAACTCAAGGTGGCTGCAGTGAAGACCTGGCAAAGCATCTCCAGGGAGGAAACTCAGAATTTGGTCATGTCCATGGATTCCAGGCAGTCATTGACTTTTAAGGATTTTAATCCAAGTATTAAAATTGTGCTTATATTTACAATTATGTCACGTTGTCCAAATACTGTTGAGCCCCTGAAAATGGAGGTACTTTGCTTAAAATGGCTATAACTCCTAAATGATAAATCTCATATTTTTGTGGAACCTCTTAAAATAAAGCTAAAAGTAAGTACTTCAATAACATCTTGATTGTTTTATTTCAAATCCATTGTAGTGGTGTATAAAGGTGGTGTATTAATAAAAAAATGGCAAAAAGTAAAAGTAAAAGTTCTTCAAGTGGTCAGATCATTTTAGACAATATTGATTCTACATTCTAAATACAACAAAAATACTCTGAATTCATTTTTTTACAGAATCTGTAAAAATTTTTTTTACAATACATATACTCTCAAAATTATATCGTGACATCCTTCTTAAATACTTTTTTTAGTCTTTTTTTTTTTTTTTTTTTCCATTTCATTTTGTTGAAAACAAACAAAAGGTCACCCAGACAGCTATGATAAAGTTAAGGTAACATTTGGTCGAGTGTTTAAAAAATTTCATTTATAGACGGATATTTACACATCGTATAAAGTAACATGTTCTGACCAATCGGCAGCTCAACTCTCTGCTTTTCCACATCTTTAAAAAATAGCTTCAATCAATAATAAATACAAAAGCTGTCTCTTATTTTACAGAAATCAAAACAAA
>NW_015632406.1:0-521 GCF_001515625.1 Sinocyclocheilus rhinocerous
AATAAAACAATCAAGATGTGATTGAAGTGCAGACTTTTAGCTTTAAGTTAAAGGGATAGTTCACACAAAAATGAAAATGTTGTCATTAATTACTTACCCTCATGTCGTTCCAAACCTGTAAGACCTTTGTTCATCTCCAGAACACAAATGAAGGTATTTCTGATGAATTCCGAGAACTCTCTGACCCTCCCATAGACAGCAAGGATCCAAACACGATCAAGGTCCAGAAAGAAAGTAAGGACATCGGTAAAAAAGTGCTCTTGGAATTCATCAAAAATATCTTAATTTGTGTTCAGAAGATGAAGGAAGGTCTTACAGGTTTGGAATGACATGAGGGTGAGTAATTAATGACAGAATTTTTTTTTTTTGGGGTGACATGAGGGTAATTAATGACAGAATTTTTTTTTTTTGGGGTGAACTATCCCTTTAAGAGGTTCCACAAAAATATGACATTCACCATTTAGGAGTTTTTTTTTAAGGGGTCATATGATGCGATTTCAAGTTTTGCTTTCTCTTTGGAG
>NW_015632407.1:0-999 GCF_001515625.1 Sinocyclocheilus rhinocerous
ACTAAATCTGCACAGATTTGGCTTACATGAACTTCCTCAAGAAATCAATTAGTAAACATAATTTACGAAAAGTAACCCGTCAAATTGACTAGTGATTTGACAGCGTTACCCGCCACAGCTGATTTTTACCTGCATTTGGCGGGTTGGCGGGTGTTAATTTCAAACCCTGCATATAATGTAAGCATTGAAAAGACTTTCCAACCCTGCATTGTAAGCATTGAAAAGACTTTCCACTCAACATCAGTGAGTCAGCGGCATTAAATAGTGATATCACACCACACATGAATTTGATTACCCGATAATGACCACACGCTCACGCCTCCAGCCTGTACCACCACACACACCTAACGCCCAGACATGTGTTGTGTGGGACGTCAGCACCCGTGTTACTCAATATCTCCACCAACATTGTATAACAACAAGCTGTTAGGGCCATTGTCAGAGTGTGGAGAAGCCATAAGACGGGCATGTGATGAACCAGCACAACCAGGGCCGGATTTACGCATAGGCATTCTAGGCACGTGCCTATGCTTGCTCGTCCAGGGTGGGCCCAAACACAATGAAGAGATATATAGCCTAATATTTTTGTTATACTGTATGGGCTATCTATAACAGTAAAAGAACCAAAACCCCAGAAGACATTGAGCAAACAAATATAACAAACAATAGGGTAAAAACGACAAACTATTTCCATGTCGTCCACCTTTTTTTATGTAGGCTACAGTAATCACGCTTTCTTTCTCCCATTCCCTCTCACAGACGCACACACAGTGCATGCACTCGCGCACACATGCAGAGAAGCGAACAGAAACTTCTTGTCAGCGCTGCCCCACGAATTTATCAATGAAATAGTTTCGCAGCTGAAAAGCTACATGACATTTCTCAGTAGCGAGGTTCTTGAAGCAGTTTAACTTAAAGATTCGCCATTAATAGACGCTGCTGCTGAACACTACTGAGAGACGCATAGACGCAGGTATTCACACGCACTTAATCTCTCTC
>NW_015632407.1:1012-1285 GCF_001515625.1 Sinocyclocheilus rhinocerous
CAGGTATTCACACGCGCTTAATCTCTCTCTCTCTCTCTCTCTCTAATAACCGCATTAGACTGAATTAATAACTGCATTAGCCTGCATATCAATGGCTCAAGCCTCTGTTATCAGCTCTAAAATGACGGTTTGGAATTTGCAACGGAAGGTTTGGGATGAGGTGCGTAAAAAATTAGTTCGACACACACGAGATTTCAGGACGGAAACATGTCAGATGTCTTGAAACAGATCATCTGAACAATGTCTTGATGTGTGATTGTGACTCCAGGCCGT
>NW_015632408.1:0-877 GCF_001515625.1 Sinocyclocheilus rhinocerous
AGCATATAAACTCACCTGCACCAATTCGAAGTGGACAATTTTATCAGATGCATCATCCAAGAGACTGTACGTGCTGTATTTTGCAGAAAACCCTGGGCTGTTGAAGACAGCATACAAGGAAAAGATTGCATTTTTATATTTCAATCTATGTTAAAAAAATGTATGATTAACTTATTTTAATTACCTGTCTGCTCTCCCATCCCCAGATAAATGCACTCCCTTCTGGTGTGTATTTTGAATGTGCATTTCATCTAAAATGTATCTCTGTTTCTCTCTGTATACAGCGTCAACTACAGGAATTAGATAAGATGACTGCACTGCGTAGTAAGTGGTTTTCTTCGGCACCTGTAAGTTCATTAATGCAGCCCAATCAGCAATGTCGCTGTATGTGGCTCCAGTGAAAAGAACACTTGAAGATACCAGAAGATTATGTAAAGGCATTCCCCGAACATCCGCACAAGAATTACAATGCCCCTTGTGTCCTTTTTCACATTCCCATTTCACTTGTAAGAGACTCCCTGAGGTTAATTTTTGGGTTTCTTTTATTACTGATCCACATTCCTGACATCTTTTGAACAAGTCCATCATATTAGACTCGTTCACAATCCATTTGGTTTCTTTCCACATCTCTGTTTCTGTGTCTTCCTCTGAAGTTGGAGTAGAGGTAGATGTCGAACTTGGAGGCACAAAACTTGTGTCCTTCTTATCTGAAGGACAATCCAATGACAGCATGCTAATATTGTGTCCTTCTTGAAGAACAATCCAATGACAGCATGCGAATATTCATATCAAGTTCCTCAGAGTGTGATTGACTCTGTGCTGGCTCATCCTGCAAGAAACAGACAGGATATCCAATTTGTGCATTTTAATTATAAAA
>NW_015632409.1:0-421 GCF_001515625.1 Sinocyclocheilus rhinocerous
CGCAGAATGGTAGCTGCAGCTCGCCGAGGTTTCAGCAGCCTGGATAGCAACCCCCGCTGACACGCCGTAACACCAACGCTAGCTGTTTCTTCCAAACACTCGCGGAGATTCGTCCTGAGAAGGCTCGGCTCCGAAGCGAAAAGCTGATGTGCGTCGAGATCCCAATTCGTCACTCACGACTGACGTAACGTCGAACGTGACTGACTGAAAGGGAACAAACCTTGTCTGTGTTTGTTTCTTGACAAGTGTCTCTCTTGTAAACAGCAGTCTTTTGTTTGGATTGTATTTCCAGTGAAATGATCTTATGGCAATCACTTTCTTTTCATCTGCCCCAGGAGGTTCAGGAGGTTTGTGTTTGTGCCTCTCAGAGTTGATTATGTCATAGCTGAAATTAACTAGTGTTTAATGAGCTTAATGAGCA
>NW_015632409.1:3107-3266 GCF_001515625.1 Sinocyclocheilus rhinocerous
TCTCGGGCGAGATCCCAATTCGTCAGTCACGACTGACGTAACGTCGAACGTGACTGACTGAAAGGGAACAGTCTTTACAGTGTGTTTTCGCCCTTCTCTTAAATGATAATCTCCTTTCTGTTAAATGAATGTAAAGTGCAACACAATTAGCATGTGCTT
>NW_015632410.1:0-2137 GCF_001515625.1 Sinocyclocheilus rhinocerous
AGAGTCCAATATCGTCCAACACCTGAAATAACCAGGGCAAGAAAAGTGGAACATTGAAGGATGGTGATTGTTTTTTTTAATTAAAAGCAGCAGGATAATCTAGATCAGGGGTTTTCAAACTGGGGTCCAGAGAAATTGGTACTGGGGGTACACAAAAAAAATAAAAAGAGAAAATTTAAACCAACAACAAGTTGTTAAAAAGTTAACAAGTAGCTAATTTGATTTGCAGTCTGTTTTTGTTTTCTTCTTTTTTTAAGAAATAGTATTTTTATATTTCTTATTTTTTTTCTGGGTTTTCTCCTTTACAATACAATTTCTATAAAGTGGTTTATGCCTTATTGTCTTTCTTTTTAGGGAGTTTCTATTTTTGTAAAAAGTGCTCGTATTCGAAAAAAATACGATATTATGGTAGCGAATTAACAAATCATTTCTCCGGTTTAGTTAAATTGTGACCACAATAAAATAAAATTAAAACATGTGAACTAATTAGTAAGTAATTAGTGGCCACAATTGAACTAAAACAAGAGAACAAATTAATAAAATGTGGTCACAAATGAATAAGTTATGGGAACAAATTCTTAATTCATGTCCACAAAATCAATATATATTTTTTTTCAGCTGACGTGTGGGGCTCTGTACTATATAAAGAAATTCTGAATTTAATTGATGATTGAATTAACTGAAGTAAATGCATTAATTAAAAGCTAAATATTTAATTTGGCAAACACAAAATATAAAGGCCTTTATGTATAAAAAATATAGGAGCTTTTCTATTTAATATATAGTAATGTACTGTATATGAATAAAAAATATATCAATCTTTTTGGAAAATATACATTTTGCACATCCTTAAAGATAAGTATTTTATTATCGTTATTTGTCTTATTTAATGGTACCTTCTCTCTTGGCCTGCTTGTCCAGATTGGAGAGGAGGTTCTGTCTCATCTGTTCATCTCCAGCAAGAGTGAATGTGTAGGACAGCAGGGCGGTCACATAAGTGTTGTCGATGTTACGGGAAGATTCTTTCAGACACGCAAGGCTTTTGGCCACCATGGGATCCTTACAAAACACACAAAAGACTGGATGAATGTTTTCTTCCTTTATTAGTCACATTATCTCTAATTACTTGACTGATTTTAATTTATCTGTGACTAGAGTCCATCTCTTAGGACCCATAAAGAGGGTTTTACTTACAGTTGCCTGAATGCCTAACTCCAGCAGCGCTGCAGTGATGTACGCAGAGAGAGTGACTTCGTCGTTGACACCACCCTGGGAAAGCAGAAGTAAGGCAAAAACACATTCAGACATGCACGAGTGCATCATCACAGATCATTCCAACCCTCAGAATTGCAATCTCCGCACTTTATTGTCATCTAACAGACATTTCCAAAGTTTGAAATCCAGGACCACCCGACTAAGGAGCAGTTTCCTATCCATAAATGACTCTGCTCCATTAGTCATCTCCTCATCCCACTCAACACTGTGACAGCTTCTCATAGGTGCTCTTCTCGTTTTGTGTCATCTCAGTTTTTTCCAGGGGTGTGACTAGGGTGTCTAGGTCCCTTGCACTGTTTACTGCTTTGGACCCCCTTTTGCTATTTATTGAATCTATATGAAGCTCTAAGCATTACTTATTTTGTTCTTTCCTAAGCATCAAGAGATTTTAGAGATGCTGCTCCAAACACTATGTATTATTAATAATAATGTTGTAAACTGTTGTGCTGCTTAATATTTTGGTGGAAACTGTGAAACTTTTTTTTTTCTCCAGGATTCTTTAAAGTAACAGAAACTTCAAAAGACCAGCTCATTATTTTTAATCTATTTGTGACAATTTTATATCTTTACTGTCAATTTCAGTCAATTTAATGCATACTTTCAGAATAATTTTTTTATTTTATTTACTAAACCCAAAACACACACACACACACACACACACACACATACAGACAGACACAGTATAATATTAAAGCAACAGGGACCTCAGCTCCCAATAGTCCTCAAGAATTAAGGAGCCTGTCTGAACCAGTAAAATCTGAACCAGACTTCAGCTCTCACACATCTACAAACACACACAAACACTCCTATTTTATAATTCATGGTAGGCTAGTCCCACAATTAGCTCCTCCTGCAAACTGAA
>NW_015632411.1:0-899 GCF_001515625.1 Sinocyclocheilus rhinocerous
CCACGACATTCTAATTTATTGAGATGCACCTGTATATATGAAGAGCTTGGTTCCAAAACGTGATAAATGCCATTTTTTTTAAAAATTGAGTTTCCGCCAAAATCGGTATTGTATCTGGTCGGTATTGAAAAGTCCATTTTTAATTTTACGCAAAATGCGATATCCGCCGAGTTATTCTGTCATGTTTTCTCCCTTTTTTTTCCAACCACGACAAACGCCAGTCTCCCTTTTCTACAGAATGCGATATATCTGCTCAACCAATCACAGCGCACCATTCCACGCACTGTAAACAGTAACAACCAATCACAGCGCACCACTCCACGCACTCTAGACAGTAATGGCGGCGCTTTGAATACACGCGTTAACAACAGCTCCGACCTCGAGAATGTTGTTAATGGTAAAATACATCTAACATGTGATTCTTCTAAACAACATCAGAACTTATTTTTTCAAACTGTCAACCATGCAAAAGTTATCTGGGATCCCGCAGTGAAACCTAGAGGAATTTTTGGAGGACATTTAAATATTAGAAGTCTTATTTTGAAATGTGACGAAATTAGAACTTTGCTAACTGAATCTAATCTTGATTTCTTATGTTTAAGCGAAACATGGTTACATGATAATATTTTAACTAGTATGGTTGATATTCCTGGATATATGTGTTTTAGAAAAGATAGAGTTACAGGTAGAGGTGGTGGTGTATTAATATACATTAAGGATTCATTTAAATCTATAGAGATTCCATTACCTGAAAACGCTTTAATAGAATCTTTGTGTATAAACGTTTCTCTTTCTCCACGTATGGAATTTAATATTATAGTATTGTATAACCCCCCTTCAGGATGTGCGGTTACGTTTTATGATAATATAGAAGAACTGTTTAAGTGTTTTAAACGTAA
>NW_015632412.1:0-491 GCF_001515625.1 Sinocyclocheilus rhinocerous
CACTGTATGAATGAAACATTCATACATTTATCCTTTTTAAAGCTAGTAAAGTTAGACAAGATTAGTAATTGATTTTCTATTTTTCTTGATTAACATAGTAGAGACAGACAGCAGCAGGAATATTAGTCTACTGTCACTTTAAGAGCTGCATGGACCCAGTTTATTGATACACAAGCGTTTACATTAATTTCAGTCATTAACCAAGATGGGCATTTTAACATAACCGCTGAAGCGCGCAGTATCTATCGAAAGAGATCTGAATTTGTGATCGCAAGAGAGGACTTTCGTGCATGCGCTTCGGGTGTGTGATAGCGCCTGAGTTCTTTTTCGAGGTTTATTGTGCTTAAGAACTCTTTTTATCATGAAGCACATTCCAGGTTTTATTTTCTCATTCATGCATGTTTCTTTCCTGAATTGTCGATAACTTTAAGCAGTGCTGCGCTGCGTGTATATATAAAGTTTGGCACGGTGAGCATGCAGAGAGCTGAAGC
>NW_015632413.1:0-770 GCF_001515625.1 Sinocyclocheilus rhinocerous
AATGTGAGCACTGTGTGCTGCTCAGGCACCGTCAAAATAAAAGTCCGGCGTACCGTCAAAATAAAAGTCTCGAACGCATCGGCCAAACAGAAAAACCACTAGTTGACCACTAGTTGACTCTTAACTTTTATAAAGAATATCTCTTTGGATTTGAGACTTTAGTCTTTGCAACTTTACAGATCTTCTTTATGCACCAAGGACTTGTAACACTTCAAAGAGAAAGGAAAAATTGAAATCGCATCACATGACCCCTTTAAAAAACCTTTATGAGATTAGCATTTCTGTATTGTACTTCGAAATGTTTTTTTGATGAGCTCAGCCTTCATTTAATTCTGTTGTGTCCTTTGCTCTTTTTCAATAGCTCTGTGTTTTCAGAGGCCACGCTGTCACCTCGTTTGCCTTCATATTGAATTTGCTTGGCACCCTGGTGCCAGGACACTTTTTACAATCTGGCTTTGAAGAGAAAAAAACAGCATCTTGACTTTTTGCCATTATTGATGAGACTTTTGGGGAGCTTTGTTGTGTACGTTTTATGTTTTTCCACATCAAAATTAGGGTTTGCACTCCGTATTCTCAGCGCATAATTCTCTGAAGCGAAAAAAAGGCAGTCAAAGAGAAAAAAGACACACCCTTTCAATTTCGATGGCCATGTCTAATTGTCTCTCTAAAAAATGAATAGCATTTTTGTAAGTGAGAAGAAAGACTCCTGCTGACAGAAGCACCATCAAAGTGCAAGTTTTTGTGGTACAATTTATTAGCCAAGCTGTGAA
>NW_015632414.1:0-2706 GCF_001515625.1 Sinocyclocheilus rhinocerous
GTATCTTTTCTCTGCTGACTCTGCTGTCAAAATGCACCGTTGGAGGAGCACTAATTAAACTCCACTGTTTTTAGATTTTTTTTTTTTTCCCACAATTTTAACAATCAGTCCTTTATCATTTGTGCTTTATATTTGTCTTTGTAGTTGCAACCATGGAAATCATTTCAAAATCACGACTGAGAAAATGTAGATTTTCCTTTCTTTCTTTCTTTCTTTCTTTCTTTCTTTCTTTCTTACACTCTCTCTCTCTCTCTCACACACACACACATAATAGACATAATTTTATAGACATAATGATTTTTATATTGTACGAACTTTACATTCTGTCCCTTAATTCCACCCTTACATGTAATGTAGGGTTTACCCAGTTTACCAACACACCGGTGTAAAAACTGCCTTCATGTACTTTTCATCTCTCTTGTGTTCAGATGCCTGTGATCTCACACTGGATCCAAACACAGCACATGTTAAACTCTCTCTGTCTGAGGACAATAGAAAGGCAACACATGTTGAGGAAAAGTAGCCATATCCTGTTCATCCAGACAGATTTGAGAGCTCTGACCAGGTTCTCTGCGGAGAGAGTCTGACTGGACGCTGTTACTGGGAGGCTGAATGGACTGGCAGTGAAATACAAAGGAATCAGCAGGAAAGGAGGGAATGACTGTTGGTTTGGATGCAGTGACAAATCCTGGAGTCTGTATTGCACTTCTGATGGATTCACTTCCTGGCACAATAATGTTAACACTAGCGTACCTGTCCCATCACCCTATTCTACAAGAGTAGGAGTGTATGTGGACGTGTTGGCCGGCACTCTGTCCTTCTAAAGCATCTCTGACACACACACACACACACACACACACACAAATTAAAAACCACATTCACTCCTTTTTGTTAGAATCATCATTTGACATTTATTTTGTTGCTGTTCTTGATATTACAGGAATTCAGATGAGATGTTTAGTCGCACGTATCTGGCTGTTTTTGAAACAATATTGCAAATCACAGTGTGGCAATAACAATTATGAGAACACAAACATTTATGTGACATTAAAATTGTGTAACTATAAAATAAAATAAAAAAGTACTATAGAATTATATCAGCTATTATATAAACCATTATATTCCCTTATATCAGGATTTACTAGTACCACTAGAGAAGGATTTCTTTTCTTTTGTGATCCCAGAAGAGCAGTCCGTTCCACTGCATGCTGTCTAAACTAACATTATTCTGACTGATGAACAGAAACTATTGTTCCTGGAGAGACACTGAATCTTGCTCATCACCTGCATTTGTTTTTAATTCCTGATTCTGATGCAGATAAACATCTGTGGAAAACTGTTCAGATATCAGGTGTCATCTGTTGTTCTGGGTGTTTTAGTGGAGACTTCAGTGAGTTAAAGGTGTTGGTCTGTAGAAACACTCTGGGCTCTTCATTTGGTGTGATTTTATAAAAGCTACTGTAGATGTCATCAATGTTTCAGAGGATTCACAGTCTCAGTTTCATCTGCTGGATTGTCAGCAGCTGTTAGATCAATGTGTTTTCTCTCCGATCAATATATTATAATGATAAAATTACCTTTTATTTATTTCTTTAATCATAACTTTAATGAGATAATGTTCTTGATCACTAATTAATCCATTCAAGCATTCATGACTGTTTTTATACAGGAAGTTTTGGCTCACTGTTTAACACTGTTGTCATTACAAATTGGTAAGCTAAAACTACAATTCTGAGCAATTTATGAGTTTGTTTTGTTGCTACCTTGACATGTAATGTTGCATTTTTATATATTTTTTTTCTGTTTATATTGTTTTATATTTATTTTTCTTGTGTTTTGGATGTCAACAATTTGGTCAAGTATAAGCTAAATATGTGGTTGTATTCAAATTGCAAAATATAAATTAATTTGACTGAATCAAACTGAATTCAATAGGTTGTATTTGTGAAAATAACTTATTTCATGGTCAGATCAGGTGAAAATGTCTCTTTAGTGTAACAGCTGCATGGTTTAATACAGCTTCAATAAATATTTGCACATGGTGAATCACATTCACTGTCATGTTACATCTGTAAAGTTCAGATTCAGTGCTGAGAGATTCAGACACTAAACATTGAGATGAAGCAGTGATGTACTGCAGTGTGTGATTAAAGCATGTGTTCAGACAGACGACTCTCCTCTATTTCATCTGTCTTTCTGATTTCTCCTCTCATCTCTCAATCTGTTTTCATTCTTCATCTTCATTGGTTGCTCTCTCATGTCCTGAATGTTTGTTGTTGGAGTCTCTGCTGCTGGACGGGGGTCTCTGTGAGTCTGTGTGTCCAGGACAGTCTTCTCTCTGTGGGACACAAGTCTGTCCATGTTCTGTCTGGATCATCTGACCACTGGGAGACGACTGACACACATGAAGGACGCACTGTATGAATGCAAGGTGAGACAAACATAAATGGTTATCTGACCGCAGCTGTCCTGTTAAACAAAAATGTTGAATCACATCACTAACATAAAGCTGATCTGTCAACCCAAACTCATTTGATTCTTCTTTTGCCATATTTTACCCCACATAATTTCTATAGTAATGGACTTTGTGGTGTGGATAGGACCCTTGATTTATCATGCCTCACAAAATATGGAAGCAGCCCATCCTGATAGATAATGCCCACCAGAAAAGATGTGCTACTGACATTTTAAATGTGTTTGCCACAG
>NW_015632415.1:0-3116 GCF_001515625.1 Sinocyclocheilus rhinocerous
GGAAATATGTACAATAACAAAAGGGCCTATAACCTATACCATTCATAGTAGCTTTAATCTGGTATGGTAGGCAATCGGATGAGGCGTGCGACTGGCCATGTGTACAACTTCTTTACCACCTTAATTTCTGCTGCTCTTATTCTGCTGTCTACTCCAGGTAATACCTTCGACACCTGGCCCACTGGCCAGAGTGCTCTGGGCAGCTGAGGGTCGATGATTAGGACGATGGTGCCAACCTGGAGGGCAGATTTCTCATCTTGCCACTTCTGGCGGGTCTGAAGGCTGGGAAGGTAGAACCTGAGGAAGCGCTTCCAGAATTGGTCGGCAAGAACTTGACTATGGTGCCATCTGCGTCGACTGATCAGTTCAGATTCTGGGTATATCACAGGAGGAAGTGATGAATCTGGCCGCCCCATGAGAAGAGAATTTGGTGTGATGGGGTTTAAATTAGAAATGTCAAATGAAATGTAGCCTAGTGGCTAAGAATTTAAGATCCCTTCGATCTCCACCAGCACAGTGTACAGTACTTCGAAGGTGACAGACTGGGCACCAAGTGTTGTCATCAAGGCCTGTTTAAGGGAGTGAATCTCTCTTTCCCAGCTGCCACCAAAGTGTGGAGAATTGAAGTGGAATTGTATTTGATGGCTTGCTAGCTGCTGTTGCAGTTCTGGGACTATAGCTGTGTATGCTTCTTTCAGTTCTCTCTCCCCTCCTTTGAAGTTGGTCCCTTGATCCGATAATAGCTCGAATGGCTTGCCTCGTCTAGCGATGAATCGTCTGAGAGCCATGAGGAATGAATCAGAGTCGAGGCTATGAAGGACGTCAATGTAAACTGCCGGGGTAGTTAGACATTTGAACAGGATGCTCCATTTCTTGCACCTACTTACACAGTATATGGACTGAAGCAATCCATTCATGTTGAGTAGAAGGCAGGCTTGAATAAACGTAATCTGGCTGGAGGGAGGTCTGCCATTTTTGGTACCTCAGGGTTTCTTCTCCATTTCTGGCAGTCCACACAAGTACTCTGACACCGTTTGATGGCCTCTCTGCCTCGAAGAATCCAATATTTCTGCCGAAGCTCGGCAAAGACTCTTTCAGGGCCTGGATGGTGGAGTTTAGTGTCATACGAAGTTCGGCAAAGACTCAGGCAAGGCCTTAGTTTAGTGTCATAATTCTGTATGAGCAGTTTAGAGACCGGGTGTTTTGGGTCTAGGACAATGGGGTGCATGGTATCAGGATCTAGATAAGGGCTACAGCGAAGGCGACCTCCTACTCTGATCAGCTGAGTCTCGTTGTCAAGTTCAAGGGCCAGTGTCTTTAGCCGACTGTTTCTGGGAAGTGATTTACCCGCCTTTAACTGCTCCAGTTCAGAGGGGAAACACTCTTCCTGAGCTTGCTGTAGAACACTGATTTCAGCCGTCTTGTAGTCATCAGCTGTTGGATTGCCTGCCGCCCCATGACAGGCTCTGGACTCCAGTAGCTCTTTAAAAGTCTTATACTGGCTAATGTCAGGGAATGACAAGCTGGCTGTGAAGCAGGTAAGGAGGCAGGGAACTGTTTTACAAAGCTCGTCTTCATCTGCAGCCACAGGGTGTGGGATTTACGGCCACAGATTTGGAGGATCTTTGAGAAAGGATGGCCCTTGGTACCAATGGCTATCTGGTCCCAGCTTACATAGGCTTTCCCCCCGTGTTATATCATCTGCTGGGTTATGAGTTGATGGAACATAACGCTATGTGTGCTGGTCTGTAATGTCCTGGATCTCAGCGACTCTGGTTCCATCAAACACTTTAAATCGGCAAGAGTCTGAATGCAGCCAAGTGAGGACTGTGGTGGAGTCAGTCCACAAAGTGAGTTGGTGTATGGGAAGGTTCAGTTCTGTTCTGACTACTAGCAAGCTGTGCCCCAGTCAGTGCAGCACAGAGTTCCAGACGAGAGATCGATTGCTGTTTTTTGGGTGCCACTCGTGATCTAGCTGTGAGGAAGGCCACCTCTACCTCCCCACCTTGATCCTCTGTGCGGAGGTAAGCGACTGACCCATAAGCATGCTCAGAGGCATCACAGAAGATGTGTACTTCTCGCTTACTCATGTCTGTATCTCTGATTGGACTGGTATAACACCTTGGAAAGACAATGTGTTGTAGGGCAGGCAGCTCCTCCACCCACTCTGTCCAGATCTGTAGAAGATCTGCAGGTAAGTGCGGATCATCCCAGTCTCTTTTCTTAGCCCAAAGGCGCTGCACTATGAGCTTGGCTCTGGTGGTGAAGGGAATGAGATAGCCCATGGGGTCATACTGACTTGCCACAATTCTGCAAATGCTGCGCATGGTAGTCTCAGTGTTATGTATGGGACGGTACTTATAGGAAAGCGTGTCCGTTAGGTGATTCCAGAGAAGCCCCAGGGTAGGTTCTTGGGTGTTGCTATGCCCTTGTGAAATCCAAAGTTCAGTGCCGTCTGATCTGGCCTCAGGAGGTAAATGGCTTATGGTGGAGAGTTGGTTGCTGGACCACTGCCTCAGGTCAAAACCTCCTCCTGCCAATAAGCTCCGGAGTTTGTCAACAAGACTCTTGCCTGCTTCCACTGAGGTGAAACTCTGCAGACAGTTATCTACATAGAAAGACTTCCCCAGGTTGGTTATGGTCCAGGATGTGTTTTTGTAATGCAAATATGGCACAGCAAGGGCTGCATGTGGTGCCGAAGGGGAGAACCTGCCATTCATAAACTTTGGGTGGATCCTGTGGATTTAGATCCCTCCAGAGGAATCGCAGAAGAGGCCTGTCTTCGGGAAGCAATCTGATCTGGTGGAACATCCCCCGGATATCACTGCTGATAGCAACTGAATGCTCTCTGAACCTGAGCAGCACTGCAAGAAGAGATGGGCCTAACACAGGACCAGGGAGCAAAAGCTTGTTAAGGTTTTGACCCTGATATTGAAACGAGCAATTAAATACAACCCTGTTCTTCCCGTTGTGTTGGACCAGGTGATGGGGAATGTACCAGGTGTTGGTTGGGCATTCTTAAGCACTTAGCTCCACCTTGACTGCATAACCTGCCCACTCTAGTGTCTGAATCTCTGCAGTGTAGGCAGCTGCTTGCTCTGGATTTTTGGCCAGCC
>NW_015632416.1:0-1401 GCF_001515625.1 Sinocyclocheilus rhinocerous
GAGGACCAAGGCGGAGCCGGAGGGAGAGAGGAGCCCAACGGAACCGGAGGGGCGGAGGGGCGGAGGGACGAGGCGAAGCCGGAGGAGTGTAGTTCTGAGGCGAGGGCAGGTCGACGAATGACCGAGGTGGAGCCGAAGGAACGAGGAAGCCTGGCGGAGCCAGTGGACTGACGGGCCACAGTGGAGATGAGGGAGCTTTGAGCCAAGGTGACACCAAAGGGTCGACGGACCGAAGTAGAGTCCAGGTCTCGAAGGCCGGAGACGGAGATCTGGGATCCTCCAATCCTGGTGTAGCTGGAGGCTGGCTGTCCCGAGGCGAATCCTGACCATTCACCACACTTATGTCCCGAGGCGAATCCTGACCATTCACCACCCTCAAAGGATGACCTGAGGGACAGACAGACAAAAGCGGAGACAGAACAAACAGCATGACAGGTAGAGGAGGAGGAGGGAGAGGGAGGTTGGTGGGACAACAAGTTCATAACAACGCTCATTCAGCGTAGCAGAGCAGGCAAAAAGTTCTGAAACGACCTCCCCGGCCGTGACAGGACAATCTGAGAGTTCATATATGGCTTCCATAGCCGTGACAGGACAGGCAGAGAGTTCATATACGGCCTCCATAGCCGTGACAGGACAGGCAGAGAGTTCACATACGGCCTCCATGGGCATGAGAGGACAGGCAGAGAGATGACACACGGCCTCCATACCCATGACAAGAGAGGTAGAGAGTTCATATATGGCCTCCATATCCGTGATAGGAGAGGCAGAGAGTTCACATACAGCCGGCCTCCATAGCCGTGACAGGACAAGCAAAGAGTTCATAAATGAGCGCCGCCACCTCTGGAGGTTCTGCAGCAGATGTCGCCACCTCTGGAGGTTCTGCAGCAAGTGCCGCCACCTCTGAAGGTTCTGGAGTGAGATCAGGAACTGTTGCGGCCTTGTGAATGGATTCAGGGGCTGGAACAATCTCAGGAGGAGTAATTGAGCAGTGAGTTGCCCAAACGCAAAGGATAGTGATCCCCATAACAGGGAGCACTGAGTGTAGGGGGACAGTCTCTGGAATAATCCGTGCTGAGGCCCTTGGAATGCCCGCTGCTCTAGCCGAGACCAGCGGTGGATCTGACACACTGGATGCCAGTCTCGGATACCTTGGGACTGGCCTTGTGGCAATGGGCATGGTCGACCCGGCATGAGAAGACTCTGAATGGTCAACTGAGACGTGACGAGACTCTGAACGATCAGCCGCGACGTGACTGGACTCAGGAAGAACGGCTGTGACTTGACTAGACACAGGGATGGCAGTTGTGGCGGGGGTAGTCTCTGGGCTAGCAACCATCTTACAAAAAGTCTCTGGGCTGTCAGGCATTTTGTGACGAGGCTCGGGTACAGGGACCACAGAAC
>NW_015632417.1:0-508 GCF_001515625.1 Sinocyclocheilus rhinocerous
GGCATCTTAGAGTGTAGCCTTGGTTAGGGTTTTACATTAAAACAATAACAACAATAACCACAACAGCAGCATGTTGTGTGAATGTTTTTATTGACATGCAAAATTATCAGTGCTCTTAACAACAGTTATTAGCTGAATACATTAATGAATGACAATTGACATTGAACATGAATAAATGCATAAAGAAGTAAAACACGAAATAAGAACAAAAAATAGATGTGATGAAGACCAAGTTTCAGTGAAACAATCACAATCCAATCAATATGATGCCTTAAAGTCCATTATTTTGGTGCGATTAAGTGGTGATTTTTCTCTGCAGATGATGAGGTTGTAGGATGTGATACATCTGAAATACACAATTGAGTTTAGAGTTACAGTGTGTCCATGTGTTTGTGGTGATACATCTGAAATACACAATTTAGTTTAGAGTTACAGTGTGTGTCATGCCGCTTGAGAAAAAAAAAGAAAAAAAAGGCGTTTTTGTTTTGTTTCAACAGTACAGCGTGAT
>NW_015632418.1:0-344 GCF_001515625.1 Sinocyclocheilus rhinocerous
TCTGATCAGTGTTGTGTGTGATTGTGATCTGATCAGTGTTGTGTGATTGTGTTGATCCGTGTTGTGTGTGATTGTGATCGGATCAGTGTTGTGTGTGACTGTGATCTGATCAGTGTTGTGTGTGATTGTGTTGATCAGTGTTGTGTGTGTGATTGTGTTGATCAGTGTTGTGTGTGATTGTGTTGATCAGTGTTGTGTGTGATTGTGATCTGATCAGTGTTGTGTGTGTTTGTGATCTGATCAGTGTTGTGTGTGATTATGTTGATCAGTGTTGTGTGTGATTGTGATCTCATCAGTGTTGTGTGATTGTGATCTGATCAGTGTTGTGTGTGATTGTGTTGATC
>NW_015632419.1:0-225 GCF_001515625.1 Sinocyclocheilus rhinocerous
TTTTATATAATTTTCACAACTGCTTATAGATAATTAAAATAATTTGTATAAAAATTATAGATCATAAAAAGTGTTGGCATCAATTTACAATAAGGTCTCTTTGGTTAACATTAATTAATGCATTAACTAACATGAACTGACAATGAACAATATATTTTTAGATTACTTATTAATCTTTTTTAATGTTAGTTAAAACTAACATTAAAATATTCATGTTCATGTTAA
>NW_015632419.1:315-588 GCF_001515625.1 Sinocyclocheilus rhinocerous
ATTTTTAACTTAACATTAATTAACATTAATAAATGCTATATAATTGTTGTTCATGTTAACTAATATAGTTAAATAATATAGTTTTTAACATTAGTTAATTCACAACTAACAAACTAAGTATGAACAACATATTTTTACTGTATTTACTTGTGTTATTAAATTTTTTTTTATGTTAGTTCATGGTACAGTAATTGATGTACATTAACTATAAATTTTAATTAATAATGAAGTAGTCAATTTTGAACATAATATTAACTAAGATTCATAAATACT
>NW_015632420.1:0-523 GCF_001515625.1 Sinocyclocheilus rhinocerous
AATTTTGTTGATTGATACTTTCGTTTGCTTGATAACAGCCCAAATTGTCTTATTATAATTGACTGATTAAATATAAGAATCTGACTCAAATGATAATGCACACTTTTAGAAAAAATGGCTTTAAGGTAAAAATGACCATAAAAGGTAAAAATCTATTTAAACTTATTGGAAAAGATTCATTTCGGTCACTGCTGTGAACTAACCACCACACAGAATATGAATATTAAAAATTTTAGGACTCAGCTGTCCACTGTAGTCCTTAAGATATCAGCACAGTAACACCCAGTCAAATTATTGTTATCGATAAAATACCAGAAAATATAGAGATATAATTTTTTGTCAATATCGCACACCCCTAGCTGCCAGCCGTTCGGTGCAACTGGCAGAGCTGAATGTAAAATTTAACACCGCATACACCATCCTAACCCTCGCCAAAGAAGAACTTAACTTTAGGTTATTTACAAAAGAACAAGAAGATCTTAACTTCAGGTTATTTACAAAAGAAATCTGTCAGTGTTCTTTT
>NW_015632421.1:0-364 GCF_001515625.1 Sinocyclocheilus rhinocerous
CAAAATAGAACTGCATGATTCTGGATAAATTGAGTTTTTTTTCTTCTTTTTTTTCCCCCCAATGGAAGTTGTGGTTCTCTGATGATTCTGAAGAAAAAACATTAGACAACTAAACAAAATCACATGTAATTTATGAATAAATGATTAAATGACTCACTCAAGATGTACTTGTTTCATGGATGAATCAGCATTCTTGAACAAATCTCTTGTATGATTCAAAGACAAATACATTTTAACAGCCCCTTTTCGCCACCTACTGGCGTAACAATGTAATCGACAAATCTTCATTTGAAGTGTCAAATTACTTTCAAAAGGTGATTTACTCTATTTTAATCGCTACCGTACACATCAGAGTTTATATCTG
>NW_015632421.1:396-508 GCF_001515625.1 Sinocyclocheilus rhinocerous
ACACACAGTTTATATCTGAACTATAAACTTTTATCCCAGTACTTCTACTTCTGTGTTTGTAACACAGGAATAATGATACTGTGTGGCTGAAAAGACTGTGAAGCTGTTTCAT
>NW_015632422.1:0-217 GCF_001515625.1 Sinocyclocheilus rhinocerous
AAATACTATATTTACGGATCATATATAGTGTAGCTCCAAAATATTAATTAATTGACATTTTAAATATTTATATTTGCCACAATCCTTCTAGGTTTTACTCAGTTGTTAGTGAGAACTTTTTAATCATTTAAAATATAATAAAATATAGTCTTTTTCTTTTACATATTTTAATAAGTACAGGTCAGAATAACTATGTTGTTTTATATAAAAATATATA
>NW_015632422.1:432-567 GCF_001515625.1 Sinocyclocheilus rhinocerous
TAACAGATATAAAATAGTGGTCGACCGATATATCGCCAAGATATATTGGACGATATTTGCCATTTTCATCGGCATCGGCCGATAAGTTTCTCTGTTTGGCCGATGTGTTCGAGACGGGACTTTTATTTTGACGGC
>NW_015632423.1:0-501 GCF_001515625.1 Sinocyclocheilus rhinocerous
ATTTTGTTATTTAGATCTAAAGATATTCTTCATCGAATTATAACATAAAACTCCAAATGCGCACATGCTGCAATATTATCGTGGTTTTTACGCTTATCATTTCATGAAACATGCTCCGATTGTGGGAAATGGCATATCATTATTTACAGCAGATTCTCACGATTGAAATGAGTCCAAAATCAAATCAATCCATTGCGTCTTTCGTGTGTAAATAATACCTAAACCCATGAATTGAAGAAATCAGTTGGGAGAGCTCTGTTGAACACTTGGCAAGCAGAATGTAAAACCTGTAATGTTTCTGTCTATTTTATCTTTTATATAACCTTTTTAAAAAAAAAAATAATTAGGTATAATTTTAAAGCTTAGACATTCAGCTTTCGAATGCATCCAACCATTTTGATCAACTCCTAAACAGTGCTGCCTGTTCCTCTAAACCGGTGTGTACCGCCGACGGGTGCCCCCTAGCGAAGAAAAAAATAATAAGCATATTTTTCAAAATAT
>NW_015632424.1:0-497 GCF_001515625.1 Sinocyclocheilus rhinocerous
CGACTGGGCAGTTAGCTGGGTCAAGCTGGTGGTCTCTACACCAGGGAGTGAAAAGTTTCCACTTCAAGGCGTACAGTACAGAAATATCGTGCCCTCTGCCTGTGAGAGGAGGTCCCTCCTGACGGGAATCTCCCAAGGAGAGCCGTCGAGAAGGGAAATCAGGTCCGAGAACCATACTCGGCCCGGCCAGAACGGGGAAGTCAGGTCCGAAAACCATACTCGGTCTGGCCAGAACGGGACTACTAACAGTAGACGGACTCCGTCCCGGCGCACTCTCTCCAGAACTCCCGGGAGCAGAGCAATCAGGGGAAAGGCGTACAGACGAGGCCTCGGCCACGTCTGTACCATGGCATCTAGCCCCAGTGGAGCTGGATCAATCGGAGGGAACCAGAAAGGACAGTGCGATGTCATCTGAGTTGCAAACAAGTCCACCTAAGCCTGGCCAAAAACTGTCCATATCTGCCTCACCACCTCGGGGTGAAGCATCCATTCCCCGG
>NW_015632425.1:0-186 GCF_001515625.1 Sinocyclocheilus rhinocerous
ATTCTTATTCAGGTAAGTGCAGTTTTGGTGTTTTAAATGTTTTCTCGGGGTGTAATGGTACACTTAAGTTATTCGTACCTTAAATTGTACCGAACAAATACAGTGTCATTTTAACCACTGCACGTGCGGAACTTAATCCGTTTCAATTCATAGCCGTGAATAAATCTTCACTATACATTATTACTA
>NW_015632425.1:250-584 GCF_001515625.1 Sinocyclocheilus rhinocerous
TGTAATCGTAAGGTTGGTGTTTTGTTCTTTTCGATAAGTAACAAAGTCTCATTTTTTAAATTATGTATATTTTATCAGGACATTAAATCCATAAATGCCGTTTTAACGCTCTTTGATGTGGCGTGACAGACCGCTGCAAGCGGAAGCGCGGAGAGCGACCCAGTCAGCAAATTTCCTTTGGCGCGGATCTGGATCATATCAACAGCTAAACTGTGGCCCAGATTAGTTCGTGTTTGCCGGCCTAAAACTGGTCCACATCTTTTTAGCCAGAACTGAACAAAAACAGTGCCATAACCCAACCCAGAGTGAGCCAAATATCACCCCTTCCCTTTAA
>NW_015632426.1:0-259 GCF_001515625.1 Sinocyclocheilus rhinocerous
GATATTTTAATAAAAAAATCGTACATATTGTGCCTTTAAGTCGCTTGGGTATATTTTTAGCAATAGCCCAAAAACATTGTATGGGTCAAAATTATCGTTTTTTTTCTTTTATGCCAAAAATCATTAGGATATTAAGTAAAGATCATGTTCCATGAAGATATTTTGTAAATTTCCTACCGTAAATATATAAAAACGTAATTTTTGATTCGTAATATATGCATTGCTAAGAACTTCATTTATTTAACTTTAAAGATGATTT
>NW_015632426.1:311-535 GCF_001515625.1 Sinocyclocheilus rhinocerous
CTCAATATTTAGATTTTTTTGCACCCTCAGATTTTAGATTTTCAAATAGTTGTATCTCGGCCAAATATTGTCCTATCCTAACAAACCATGGAAAGCTTATTTATTCAGCTTTCATATGATGTATAAATCTCAATTTCGAGAAATAAACCCTTATGACTGGTTTTGTGGTCCAGGGTCACATTTTCAAATAGAAAACAGTTATTTTAAATAGTAAAAAAAAATTC
>NW_015632427.1:0-508 GCF_001515625.1 Sinocyclocheilus rhinocerous
CCTTATGTATAAATGTCACAAATTCGCGCGAGCATTTCCATTTTTCCTGACAGTCCGTGTTAAATTTTAATCTTTACTGAATGAGCGTGCACGCGCATCAGACAGACGGAAAACAGAGACAATTAATAATCAGCGCAAAAACATTTATTGTACTGAAATATCTGTTGTTGAAAGTTAAATTAAGGTTTAAAGGTCAACATGCATTGCGCATATTTTATGAGAGTAGGAACTGTAAGGGGATAAAAGCGTGTAATTGTCTGAATATAAATATCAGACGCTTCAAAACCACCTTTAACAGGATAAAGAAATGACACTAAGCCCTATTCGGAATCCATGAGTTTTATCACTGAGGTGATAAGTATATTTATTTTTACAGACGTCCATATGAGAAACAATTACCGTCCGAATCGGGCTAAGACATGACTGTGGTCAAATAAACGTGTGTTTGCAGAACATCTGTTGGTTACCTATGAGTTTGTGATTTTATTCGTCTTTATCATCTTTATTA
>NW_015632428.1:0-238 GCF_001515625.1 Sinocyclocheilus rhinocerous
TTTCAAAAGCTGCTGGGTCTGATGGCAGCAGCGTCCAACGTGATAACTCTTGGCCTGCTGTACATGATACCCCTACAGTGGTGGCTTTTATATCAACCACCAGGGAGGTCTACGTTCGCGCCCCTTATACAAGCTGGCGCATCAGATCCTTGTGTGGTCCCAGGGCAAGCTCCTCTCGCTGAGGGCAGTTCATATTCCTGGGCATCTCAATATGGGAGCAGACATCCTGTCGAGGCAG
>NW_015632428.1:450-560 GCF_001515625.1 Sinocyclocheilus rhinocerous
TCGTCTGTACGCCTTTCCCCCGATCGCTCTGCTCCCGGGAGTTCTAGAGAGAGTGCGTCAGAAAAGGGTCCGTCTATTGCTAGTAGCCCCGTTCTGGCCAGGCCGAGTAT
>NW_015632429.1:0-1027 GCF_001515625.1 Sinocyclocheilus rhinocerous
GTCGGGTTGATTCAATTACTTTAGAATCTTAACAGAATTATAAGAAACCAACAACAAGTTTCAGTTACTTTAGAAACTTTAAACAAGCACTTTGCTTCGGTTACTTTAGAAATAACGATTCCAATACAGCTCTGCCACCACACTACGTCGGGTTAATTCAGTTCCGTTAAAATTTTAAACAGAATTGTACCGAATAGGCTTAAGAACTCCTCCAGCCAATACTGAATAAACTTATCTTCTATCCTTACAATTTCTTTTCTAGATTTTTTTAAACGAAGGGGTTTCCCTGACAAATCCAGCAAAAAGAAAGAAACCGCTTTTCTTACCTTTTTTCCTGCTTTTTGGAAATTCCTGCGCTGGGTGGCTCGCCAATGTCAGAAAAAGTGAACACGTCGACGATCTTGATGAAGAATAACTTTTATTACAGAATAGCAGTGACAAAGTACATGTAGTACCTTGGGTTCAACGGAGTCAGAATGAACCTCGAGCATCCTACACTCAAACATTTTATACTCCATTACGTTCATCTTCCCGCTAGAAATGTCAATGAAGTTTCATCTTAAATGTAAATTGCGGCTAACAATGAAAGTGATAGCCTTCCGTTCCCACATCTTTGGTAGTCTTTCAGGTGGAAACAACCAAATGTTAAGGTGATAGGATTATCTAGAATCCCTAGCAATTATATTCAAGTACCCTTTTGGTCAGCAGATGGTTCTTGACGGCCTGCTGCTGCTCCCACGCTATAAGTGACAAATTATCGCTCCGGAGGTACTATTTACATATGATTAAGATCGGAAAGAACTATCTATATGATAATTAAGCTCTTTGTAGAGAAAGTAGAATAGAATTATCTCTATGATAATTAAGCTCTTTGTAGAGAAAGGAGAATAAATAGTTTACAGTGGAAGTTTGGTCGAGGCAGACTATAATTTCTTACAAAACCCACACCAAACCCACGTGGGCCCCATGTGGGTTAGCCCACGCGGGGCCCACAGCAGTTTTGCCCTTTGTGGGCCCTATGTGGGTT
>NW_015632430.1:0-167 GCF_001515625.1 Sinocyclocheilus rhinocerous
CATTCGTTTTTTGATTTAATATTGAAAGTAGAAAAATTAGAAAAACGGCTCCTTTTTTGTTTTTTTTCCAAAAAACGAAAAAGACAATTCAGCTTAAATTTTCGTTTTTCGTTAATGGGTGGAAAAATGAATAAACAGCTTGAATATTCGATTTCTACATGTGGGCG
>NW_015632430.1:287-561 GCF_001515625.1 Sinocyclocheilus rhinocerous
GCAGAATAATAGTCCTCCACTGCTGCAGTTGTACGGATTAGTAACCCATTTTATTGCAACTACATTTCATATTTTTCTCATCAAACAGACTAATGAATAGCTCGACACAACTCGTACAGGGGCAGAGTCTAGACAGTTCTTTATCATCTGTGTAGACCAGCGGTTCTTAAAGTGATAGGGGGTCTGCAAAATAATTTGCTATAGCCCAGTGTTACTCATTGCGCGGCTTGCCAAGCCTTACTTTGTGGCTCGCATGGCAGTAAATAATACGATG
>NW_015632431.1:0-1268 GCF_001515625.1 Sinocyclocheilus rhinocerous
GTGTTTCTGTATTTCATCATGACACTGAGGTTTGTTCTGATAGTGCTCAGACTGGTTCTCAAATACATATATACGTGTCATTTAGTTTGCAGTGGCATGTCAGCTGATGTTTGATGTTTTACATTCACTAAGGCGTGGAGTTACTGTGGTGACACTCGGCACCAGGATGCTGGAGATATAAACACTGCTACGAGTTAAAAGAGCACAAACCCATCTCCCTACAGTTCGCTTCTGGTGCTGAGATACAGCAGAGAGCGAGTCATTTATGAGAAAACATTTACTTTAAGTGAAAACTTTATTATTTATAACACGAATGATCTGAACTTCAACATTTGCATTTTACAGTATATTGGGTCTTGAATGTGAAGATCATCCACATACAATGAATTCTGAGGCTTTTTTCTTCTCTGTATGTACTTGAGAAAACTGAAGTAGATTCTGTGATATAGACACTAGGCAGCATCTTTTCACCACATGCTCATGAAGCTCTAAAACTGTTTTCATGGACAGACAAAGATCTCACCTTCGTTATCCCTCTCTCTCTCTCTCAGGTACAGTGTGTGTTTTCTCATACAGGTAAATGTATGTTGTATCATTTTCTTCATCTATTTTGTAACCAGTTCAAGTCGAACTATGACCAAATACTTTTGGTTTCACACCATCATGCTGATAAGGTTTGTTTAGTCATTCTGCAATCCTGCAAGCTGAACCACTTTAGTAAAAGCACTCTTAGCTCGCATTTGCACAACATCCTTTTGTTCATTTGTAACTAACATAAAAACTCATGGTTACATGTTATAACTTCTATTTCTATTCAGTAATCATAGGATTTAAGTAGC
This sequence comes from Sinocyclocheilus rhinocerous, assembly GCF_001515625.1. Lineage (NCBI taxonomy): Eukaryota > Metazoa > Chordata > Actinopteri > Cypriniformes > Cyprinidae > Sinocyclocheilus > Sinocyclocheilus rhinocerous. The sequence goes on from NW_015632431.1 coordinate 840, forward strand.
CTTGACCATTAAGCTGTAGTTCCGCCAAAGTCTGTTGGTGAATGATTTCACTGCTTATTAAGAGACAGCTTATTTGCATAATTTGTAGAAAAAATATCAAAGCAATCCTTAGAAACATTACTGATTTTTGAGTGTTTGAGTTGTGAGGCCAGGAAGGGGGCACTGTAAGGGTGGTTTCTCCTACAGTGGTTCAGGCTGTAGGATTGCCGAAGCTCAAAGAAACATTTATCAGCACAATGGTATAAAACTGTACATTTCTCCACCACGCAAAATGACAATTAGCAGACCCCTGAATTTGATTTGGCCTACAGATTTGGCCTACAGGTCTTGATCACAATCAGCCCTTCTGTGCCATCAGGTATTCCAAATGGCCCTTTTGTTTCTGAAGACAAGTTTGGGACAGGAAAGCAGAAGTCAGCCCTACAGCAC
>NW_015632432.1:0-686 GCF_001515625.1 Sinocyclocheilus rhinocerous
ATCTGTCCATAAAGCCTATAAAGGTAGTCTTCATGTATTTCACAATACTTCAGAATGTTATTCTTATTTAGTAGGAGTCATTTTTTGGGGGGATTTTTTACCCATCAAAGTCTCTGAGAACCTGTCACCTTGTACTTCTGGAGACTCAAGGTTGCAGTTCTGGAAAATGTTTCACACTTAATTCTTCACATTAATTCTTAATTCTTTTGCAGTTAACATTGGTCTTTTCTTCTCCACCTGTTTTTTTTTCTGACCCCGCTGACCCAATGAGCATTTTGCTGACCAGTGGTTATGCCTTAACTTTGAAATTTCTGTATTGCATTAGTTTTTAATATTTCTCATGGGGATTTAATCATTTTTGACTTCTCAGTCTAAGTTAAATCTCTTTCTTGGCTCATTTCATCCGTAAAATAAAACCTGCCTAATAATTCTGCACACCTTAATAAGGAGTTTTTCATTTCCAGCCGTCATGGACAATTATATATCACTTCTAAATGATTAAATACAAAAATAATAGTAGTTATTAAGATTGATGTGGTTTGGAATTGGTAAAATGTGCTTGGAAAAAAATATGATCAGAATTAACGTGCCTAATAATTATGCACGCACTGTAAGATGTGCTCCCTTTACACAGAGTGCGTGTGATAGCAAAATCGAAAGTGAACAGCGAGCGCTAATTCAAATGC
>NW_015632432.1:866-1205 GCF_001515625.1 Sinocyclocheilus rhinocerous
CAAAAACGCACTTTCATTCATGAATGAAACACTGCTGTGTTTGCTTTTAGAGACGCGCAGCGGCTGAGCTGTTGCTTTATTTGGAACTATTTTCGTTGATGAAATAGAGCAATAGGCAGTACTTGTTTATTGAACTGTTGTATTAAATCAATATCACATTTGTAAACTCCTTTAACAATTATTAAAAGCTGTCACTCTCCTTATCGCGATCTGTGGGCGCACAGAAAATGAGAGAGCTCTCAAGACTCAAAATCACGTGCAAATGATAAATTCCGTCATCTGTCATCGTGTTAAAAGCGCGGAACCTGCGGGAATGAGTAGAATTATTATTAATAGCCG
>NW_015632433.1:0-535 GCF_001515625.1 Sinocyclocheilus rhinocerous
TGATCCAAGGAATATCAGTGTGTATCAGCTACTGTAACATTTGTACTGTTTGAAAATATTAGAGCAAACAGGCTTTTGAGTCGAGCTAGAAGTACTCTTGAAGAATACAGGATTATAACCAAAATGAATACTAAATCAAGGTACATAAATGGCTGTCATCAAATTCTCAGAAATATTTTAATCCAATTAAATCGTATGGAAACTGGAATCAGAATAAGAATAATTGTGAATCAAACTGAATTGAATCAAGATCAGAAATGAATTAAGAGCTTGTGAATCAAATGGAATTATGAAATCTCTATCAATCCCCAGCCCAACATATGAGTGATCATATAAAAAATAAAAAAAAACTTACAAAGCCAAAGGTGCCGTGATTATAGGTGGCCCTTAAAAGAGTCTTTGGGGTGTAGTTGGCTCCTGCTGACACAAGAAAAAGGGAGAAAAAGAGGAAACATCAGAGAGATATTGCATATCTCTGGTGTGGGATGCTTGATCATATACAGTGGGTACGGAAAGTATTCAGACCCCCTTAAAT
>NW_015632434.1:0-483 GCF_001515625.1 Sinocyclocheilus rhinocerous
TTCTAATGCTAATTTGGTTTTGGGTGGAGACTGGAACACCATCAGTGATCCTTTATTGGACTGTCTGCCCCCACGACATGTAAGACATCATTGTTATTATCTTATTAATGATTTATGTTTGCATCTTAACTGTCTTGATGTATGGAGAGATAGGAATCCTGGTAAAGTTGAGTTTACTTGGAGTACACTTGGAGTTCAAACAATCCAGAATTGATTTTTGGTTATTATCTGAAGATTTAATACAAAAAGTTAAGGAAATTAAAATAATACCTTCCATTCTTACTGATCACAAAATTATTCATGTTATTGTTAGTTTTGATAGTTTGGCTGGAAAAAGTTCAGGGTTTAATTATTGGAAGTTAAATAACTCTCTCCTTGAAAATGAACAATTTCAAAAAGCTGTTAACGATATTATAAAGGATTCTTATAGTAAGGCAAACACTGTAAAAAATGTCCTTGTAAATTAACGGTAATATACTGGCA
>NW_015632435.1:0-938 GCF_001515625.1 Sinocyclocheilus rhinocerous
TCTCCGCTGACATTCATGGCTGTCGAGGTCATCTCTAGGTCCTGAATGGTGGTCACACCAGATACTGACTGGTTTTTGGATCCCCCATACAGTAAAACTGCACATTTTAGAGTGGCCTTTTATTGTGGCCAGCCTAAGGCACACCTATGCAATAATCATGCTGTCTAATCAGCATCTTGATATGCCACACCTGTGAGGTGGATGGATTATCTCGGCAAAGGAGAAGTGCTCACTAACACAGATTTAGACAGATTTGTGAACAATATTTGAGAAATAGGCCTTTTGTGTACATAAAAAATGAACAATATTTGAGAGAAATAGGCCTTTTGTGTACATAGAAAAAGTCTTAGATCTTTGAGTTCAGCTCATGAAAAATGGGGGCAAAAACAAAAGTGTTGCGTTTATAATTTTGTTCAGTGTACTTCAATATCGTGCTTTACTTGGAAACCTAAAGCTGCACTAGTTATACATCACATATTAGCAAAAAATCCTGATATTTTGAGCACTCAATTGAAAATGTACACATAACGTATCAATCGTACTTACAGGTTGTGGTTAGGAGAGCTTGTTAGTCCAAATTAAGAAGATTAGAAGCCAACGAAGATAAAAGCCAAGATTAGATAAGCAGTCCTTTGTAAAATTACATGCACACAACAAAAGGTTCGAATTGTATTGCTGTGGTATCGTGGAACATAGCATCTTCTCGACACAGAGAGTGTTTGTATTTCATTTAAGAGTTATGTAACTGAGTGGAAGGTTTATTTCCTTTCAAATGAGGGCTGGAATAGAGAAAAATCACAAAAACGCATCATATCAGAATAGGAACAAGATCACTGGATGTGCTAAAATCACTGGTGTCAAAAGTATTCACATTCATTACTCAGGTAGAAGTTTAGATACTAGGGTTTAAAAAGACTTCTGTAGAAGTTGAAGTATCA
>NW_015632436.1:0-165 GCF_001515625.1 Sinocyclocheilus rhinocerous
TCTCATTTTAACACATGAAGTGTAGACATTGTGAAAGATTCATTGAGCATACATTTATTGTGTTATAACAGAGCTTTATGAGATGGAGATTAACTGAGATGTCAGCTTTTAGTGATAATAAAGGAAGCGCTGCTCGCATTCTGCCATGCCAAACCATGCACGCAG
>NW_015632436.1:470-588 GCF_001515625.1 Sinocyclocheilus rhinocerous
GGGGCGGGCGCGGGACAGAATCTTGCGGGAGTGGGACTGAAAAATCCGTCCCGCGCAGGTCTCTACCTTGAAGCCATACGTCTGAAATTCAAGTACTTTCAAGAAGCGTGGGAACCCT
>NW_015632437.1:0-187 GCF_001515625.1 Sinocyclocheilus rhinocerous
TTATAGCTAAACTAAAAAAATATGCAGGCTACGCTGCTTTCATAGGCGCACGCACACACATTATTGCACACGACAACACAGCACTGAAACTTTTATTAGTAAAATAGCTTCGACAGGCTACTGACTCGCAAGTCAACGTTATATTTCTCTGCAATGAGGGGGTAAAATCGCTGTTTTTGAAGGAACT
>NW_015632437.1:264-586 GCF_001515625.1 Sinocyclocheilus rhinocerous
GCAACTTTCATCTCTCTCTCTCTCTCTCTCTCGCGCGCGCGCGCTAATTCAAATAAATGATATAATTAGCCTAATTAATTCAAATAAATGCGATCTTACCGCACTGCATCTCTGTGTCTGATTTATAGCAGGCCGAATGCTAACGAGCCTTAACTGACGAAAATGACCATAATTTGCACGATGGAAGAATTATCGTCTTGTCTTGTATTCAGCCATTCAAAAACTCGGCAGAATTTATGTGAACACTGCACCTGATGTTCATAAAATTTCATAACTGGTGTTTTTTTCTTTTGCCTTGTGAACTGGCCGAGCCTCAATGATT
>NW_015632438.1:0-529 GCF_001515625.1 Sinocyclocheilus rhinocerous
AGAATCAACTTTAAACACTTATTGTCTTATTAATAATGCATCACTCTATAAAGGTCTGCTTTTATTTGTGTACACTCACAATGAAGACAAAACATTGTGCTTTTGTAAAATAAAGAAAACAAATAGGATGTCGCTTTCTGCCATTCGAGTTTCCTTTCTGTGAACAAATTAAGCCTGTCACAAAAATGAACTGAAACTCAGCGTATATAGGCTGCGTTACGTGTCGCACTGTTTTTATCCCTTGTTTATCTGTAAACTAAATAAAATATATTTCAATAATTTATTCCTTGTATGTATATATGTACTGCAGATTTTATATATATAACATAATATAATAATATTTAGTATTTTCACATCTAGGTGGAATAAATGTTCATTTGTACCTACTGTCTGTTCAAAATAAATTTAAGAAAAAAAATTGTAATTTGTACTACTGTCTGTTCAAAATAAATCAAAAAGAAACCGAGCATAGTAGATTTTTTTTCCCCCCTGTTGTACCGAAATCGTATCGAACCATGACCCCCGAACC
>NW_015632439.1:0-472 GCF_001515625.1 Sinocyclocheilus rhinocerous
AGGCGTACCAATGCTATTAATTCCAGATGTGGAAACTCAACAGGAACAAATTGAATCCGTTTTGCTGAAATTAAAATTTTACAGTGGGTGGATTGAACCCAAGACCTCATACATACAAAGCATGCGCTCTACCACTGAGCTACATCCGAAGCTGGAAAGACCTTTTCTACCACTGATGAACAAGTTTTTTCTGATACTGTAGGTTTACCAACACTCTTAATTCCAAATGTGGTAACGTTACAAGACCAAATTAAATCCGTTTAGCTGAAATTAAAAGTTTACAGTATGTGGAGATGCTGGGGATTGAACCCAGGACCTCATACATGCAAAGAATGCGCTCTACCACTGAGCTACATTCCCAGGTGGCAGGGCCTTTTCTACCACTGAGTTACAACAAGTTTTTTTCTGCTACTGTAGGTTTACAAATGCCATTAATTCCAGATGTGGTAACGCTACAAGACCAAATTAAATC
>NW_015632439.1:1234-1335 GCF_001515625.1 Sinocyclocheilus rhinocerous
TTGCTGAAATTAAAATTTTACAGTCTGTGGAGATGCTGGGGATTGAACCCAGAACTTCATGCATGCAAAACATGCGCTCTACCACTGAGCTACATCCCCAG
>NW_015632440.1:0-360 GCF_001515625.1 Sinocyclocheilus rhinocerous
CTCACAGAGTGTCCGAGACGTTATTTTTGTGATGGGAGAATTGTGGAATCTTGATCAAGTGAAATTGTGGTTAAATCCACGTGCGTTTTGTCTGTATAAATAGACGATGAGCTGATATCCGCCGAGGTATCATTGACAGTTATTGTATTAATTGCAGTGAATCTGTAGATTAATTCACCTCACTCGGAACGAGTTGAGTGTTACACGGCGCTGTAAGATAAGAATCTAAATAGTGCTTTTTGGTTGTGTAGTGCAAATGTGCTGACATTTCACTGACAACCCACAGCTAGTAAGCTCACATGCTCATGCTGTGTACGTCACCATAGCAAGTCGTAACCCGGAAGTCGAAGGAACCCTTTT
>NW_015632440.1:481-901 GCF_001515625.1 Sinocyclocheilus rhinocerous
AGCTGTTTGTAAACAGATAGCCAAGCTAAGCTATTAGCATTGAAGGCTAGTGGTTAGCACGTAGCATTTTGTGGTCTCAAAGGCAAAGAGTTGTGCAGTGTTTGAAGTTTGAAGTGACTCGATCAGTTACATCTGATTTCTTTCGCTATTTCACACTGATCTCATGCTACCTCTCTCTCCTCTTCTCCTCTTCTCCTCCCATTGAAAAGAACAGACAGATGCAAACTTTATAAACCTTATTGCAACGCGATTTTAACCAAACGTCAGATTAGCGATCTCACAAGTGGTTAAAATCACGTTTGGTTAAAGGGTTGGCCTCTTCCCTTCAGCATGTTACTATATCAGTAAATTGCTACCGTTGTGTTGTTATTAACAATTAATCCTGGCCAGCCTAGGCCGTCTGACTTTAATGCTACGTTG
>NW_015632440.1:1094-1299 GCF_001515625.1 Sinocyclocheilus rhinocerous
CCTATTCAATGATAGTTAGTTAATGTAATTATAATCGCTCTCATCCATGGTTAATAATGACATCAGTGGATAGTGTTAATTTACTATCCCAGGGATTTGAAATTGTGATGTGCATTTAATAATTAATTGCAGATTTGGAATTTACATTTCATTTCATAATTTAATTACAGATTTGGAATTTACATTTCATTTCATAAATTGATTA
>NW_015632441.1:0-411 GCF_001515625.1 Sinocyclocheilus rhinocerous
ACCAGTTTATAGTCATTGTGGGGATCAAACTCACACCCATTTTATAATTTGTATAAAGTTATTACAAAGTAGTAAACTGACTTCAAGACATTAAAGCAGTTTGTAAAAAGACAATCTACTTTGAATAGATTAGGAGCTCCAAACAAAAAAATGCTCCATTATTTATAGATTCAGTAGATGTTCTATTTAATACAAAGTAACATTGTTTGTAAAATGCATTTACAAAAACATTTGATTAACATAATCTGTAATGTAAACCATTTCTCAAAACTCATTACATCAGTAGGTCAGCAAGTCAACAAATAACTAAAACTCTTTCATGGCTGTGTTCAAAGGAAACACTATTTTGAGTGTAAAACTAAAATCCATAAATCCTTCATGACATAAACGTTGTATTCTAAACAATTTCTT
>NW_015632442.1:0-537 GCF_001515625.1 Sinocyclocheilus rhinocerous
AAGAAAGACGAAATCCAAGTCACGGGAAGAAATAAAATCATTGATGATAAAAGTTTTGTTTATCACCGATCTGGCGTTGATCAAGGTCATCTTTAGCCGTAGGGGGTTTTCGCTGGACTCCACTGACTGCATTGCCCGCGGTAGCGTGCGGAGATGTCCCGTGTGCACTCCTCCACGGCGAAAACGGGGAGAGAAATGACCCGCGCATGAAACTGCGGCGGTCGGAAACAAGGGAGTAATCCACTCTCGTACTGGTTCCAGAGAGCGCCGGTGGATGAAACGATTCCGGTCCGAGCCTTCCGCATTGAGGCCCAGTGAAGATTGAAACTCCCGATGGTGTGCCAGAAGGAGCTTCAGCTTAACAGCTAAGCCACCCCGTTTACCGCGTCGTCTCCTGCGCTTTCTCGCCGGAAGGGAGCACGGCCAACGGCGAAGACAATCAGGAATGGACATCAGTAGGGGTGGGGGAACATAATGAGAGCTGTTTTGCGCTTGATTGAGCAGTTTGCTTGAAATGACTTGAAGGTTTAAAAGCGA
>NW_015632443.1:0-553 GCF_001515625.1 Sinocyclocheilus rhinocerous
GTCAAAATCACAACACATGTATCCAACATAAACATTGAGATGTTTTATAAATATCCTAAAAAATAATGCGCCAAAATAGTTCAAACATACATAACTGCTTGGACTTGGTAATTTTAAGAAATTTCACAGTTTTGGTTCCAATTTCACTTGACAATTCTGGTGCCTTAACTTTTAGTAAATTAATTATTCATTAATTGGATAATTTTGGACAATAGTTCTTATTGATTCTGTACATTTCTTAAAGATAAAACCAACAGATTTACCTGTTTACATGTAACTTTGCTGGCTTTGTCTCAGAGGTGGAAAGAGTACGAAAATATTCTACTCAAGTAAAAGTACCATTACATTAATGAAATTTTACTTAAGTACAAGTAAAAGTACCAGTTTAAAAATCTACTCAAGTAAAAGTAAAAAGTAGCTCATTTAAAATTTACTCAGAGTAAAAATTACTTTAATTTTTACAAAAATGGGATAGGCCTATAATTCTCAAACTAGTTGTTTTTAATTTAAGGAATCAGTTATTTAGAATAATAAGACATTTGGGCTGTTACCA
>NW_015632444.1:0-516 GCF_001515625.1 Sinocyclocheilus rhinocerous
TTTTTCTGTTTATGTTCCCTGATCAATGTTTAAATGTGAAAAAAATAAAATTTCAATCTGTTCATTGTAAAGCGATTGATTCTCTTTAGAAAATTTGGACTAAACCGCTCGATTCATTTGGATTAGTTTTATGATCTCTTTATGAACTTCTTGAAGTATCAAAGTGGTAGTTGTGTAGATTGTCGATGGAAGGACATTTTCTCATTTAAAATGTCTTCATTTGTGTTTTGAAAATGAATGCAAGTCTTGCAGGTTTGGAATGACAGAGAGTGAGAAATAATGACAATTTTTCATTTTTGGGTCAACTAACCATTTATCTTTTTGCAGTTTGATATCTTAAATTAATAATTAGTAAATTCCAGGTGTGAACATAAGCTGATATTGTGTGCCTGCCCAGTTAAACTTTCATTTTTCATATTCATTTGTACTTTTTAAATTTGTGCTGGTTTGCAATGAGACCTTAAAAGACATCCGCATTCCCACTGACACAGTTATTGCTAAAGTCTTTCCCACGGA
>NW_015632445.1:0-1215 GCF_001515625.1 Sinocyclocheilus rhinocerous
ACAGCTGCACGAAAGTACTTAGAATTACTATAAGCGTCTTTATTACACAATGAAACGCAAACAAATAATGCCTATTTCGCTTTGAATAGTTCACAAAATCCCTGTACGCCCTGGTAAATAAACGAAGTTATAAAAGCCTATTTCAATTTAAAAGGAGTTACTTACCCCATGTGTTATCACTGAAATGTCATGCAAGTTGCAACCAGATACTTCCTGCTGCCGCTGCTATAAACAACTAATAATTTGACTTCCTCCTGGCTGGCTCGCCAAAATATGTTACACTTTTAAGAAGGATGCGATGTCCGTTCTTGGGGCAACACATTTATTTCTGTTAAAACAACATGAAAAACACAAGTTAAACAAGGAGCGCTTTTCGTTGCGTGTACACTGACACTCATCACATACTGAATGCTACTTCTGTTCTGTTAGTCAGCTACCTTAACAGAGTATTGTAAACAATAACATGTCTGATAGTGCAAATGTCTACGCAGATACATGGCAATGGACACATTACGCTGTATACCACACAATTATCCAGCAATACCTGCTCTAAATCCACAAACATTGTAACAGTGCTCACTCTCACAAGGTATAAAGGAAAGGTATGATGAATAACATCACTAAAGTATCACAAACTCCTTTAAAATGAGCACGATTAATGTATAAACTCAAGCATAACTATGAAAATAACTATTTAGTATATATCCCCATTGCTTCAGCGTTGATAACGGTATGAAGCCGTATTAACACCCCTTTTAATCACCGTTTTAATTGTTTTTATTCACAGCTTTTAATCTTCTTCTTTATTTCATGAACTAGATTTTAACCAAACACCAGTTACTGTGTTTTCCATAACAATCTGACAAAATGATTAATAAAAGCATTTTACCACTGAATCTTACTGGAATTCTTATTAACAGTACATACTGAATGTGCTTTTAAATGTAATGGCTGACAGAATCTTACTGGAATTCTTTATTTCTTAACATTTCTTAATATCTCTGGTGCGAACTACGACTCTATAAGAACAGAGTACTGTTGGGCATTACTACAGTAATGATTATTGTCAGCTTACCTGTTAAAACAACATGAAAAACACAAGTTAAACAAGGAGCGCTTTTCGTTGCATGTACACTGACACTCATCACATACTAAATGCTACTTCTGCTTTGTTAGTCAGCTACTGATGCGTAGTGTAAAGCTTGGGTGCCCCCT
>NW_015632446.1:0-473 GCF_001515625.1 Sinocyclocheilus rhinocerous
AGCAAACTAAATCATTTTTCTGTCCAACTTCTAAAAGAAAAAAAATTGCAGTTTTGGGGGGATTTATGGTATTTATAAACGATATTTCAGAGCTCTGAAGATTGTTTCCTATGACAGCAAATCTAAATCTGCTTGAAGCTTTATAACCATCAGCACTATTAATAAAGAAAGAGAAATAAACACCAACCTGTTTGTTCTTCAGTATCTTCAGTGTGTTCTCTCTGTCCTCTTTAATAAACTCAGTCTTTGCAGATTTCAGCTCTTCCTGATGCTTTGATGCTCGTCTTCACTTGTGAACTGATGGAGATATTCCAGCTTTTACTGCTGAACTACTGTGGGCGGAGCTTCACTGATGATGCGTTGCTTGTGGGAGGAGCTTCACTGATGATGCGACTACTGTGGGAGGAGCGTCACTGATGATGCGATTCTTGTGGGCGGAGCTTCACTGAAGAATCTATCTCAGGTGTTTCTGC
>NW_015632447.1:0-173 GCF_001515625.1 Sinocyclocheilus rhinocerous
CAAAATATATATTGTGTGTTTGAGTGGTCCAGACGCTACACTGCTCTCTCTGTGTCAGCGCAGTGCGAACGCAGATTTGAATGATCTGGTAAGACTTTGTCAAAGGTTTAATAGAAACGGGAGAATCGTTGTCATTTAGAAATGAGATCGTGTGGTTGTCTGAATCGAGATCG
>NW_015632447.1:283-578 GCF_001515625.1 Sinocyclocheilus rhinocerous
CATGTTAATCAAAGAACAAAAGACAAAGAAAATCACTTTCTGCTCTGGTAAGCATTAATCCGTATTTAATTTTTACAATGAAGACTACATAAATTAAAGTAATCAAATGTAAAATAACACTGGATGTGTTCATTTACATTTGATTACTTTAATTTCTGTAGTATTTTTTTACCTGAATAAAAACTTACTTAACCTGAAAAACTTAGTTTGATAGGTCTCTTTATTCTATTGCATTTATTTGAGCTGTTGATTGCAATTTTTTATTTGTTCTTATTTTATTACTGACTTTTTACTT
>NW_015632448.1:0-1520 GCF_001515625.1 Sinocyclocheilus rhinocerous
TATTTACACAACTCACTTATATTACACTGCTCATTTACAACAGGGGCCCTTTTATCAGGGGTGTCCAAAGTCCGGCCCGTGGGCCAATCATGGCCCAGCTATGAATCTCAAACAGGCTGCAGCTTGACTATTCAAATATTTTATATGTGACCCGCCATGCATCATTTACAAATCTTGCAGTTTTGCAATAATACTAGATTTTACACCAAGTATAGCAGTAAACTATGAATTAGTGACTATTACCAGTTGTTAATGATCACCATGGCCACATAAAAAAAGAACTAGATGAGGAGGGCTGGTTAATGATCACCATGGCCACAGAAAAGAACTAGATGAGGAGAGGGCTGTCGATTTTATGAGCACTGGAAAAGATATTATTTTTCACAGAAACATATCTGTATAGAAAAATATAATGAGGAAATGAGAGGACAAAGTTAAAGCCGGCATAAAAGTTGCCTTTCTTCCCTATTGTGGCAAATATCCAACTGAAATGGCTTCTGGAACAAGAAAATCTGTTACTCTGTGTCTACACCAGAAACGAGCGGCGCGACACGACTAAAGACAATAGAGCTCATTATAGAACCCATTATAATATTATTTTGTCTACACTGGATGCAGCGCGTTACAAGTAACAAATCCCTGATGGTTCCATTCTATTTCTGACAAACTCCAAGTGCTCACGCTGCTTCTGACGTTAAAAAGAAATGGTTTGGAATGATTGCTTTGTCACATCCAGTATAGATACAATGTTTTATGTTAGGTGCCTCCTACTGTAATTAGAGGAAAATCTTGCTTTAGTTTAGTAATAACTGCATATTACATTAACATTTACTTATAAAATTAATATATTAACTTATATATATTCAGCTATATATATATGAAGAGTTTGGTTCCAAAACGCTATAAATCTATTTTGATTAATTTGAGTAAAAATGTGTTTTCTTTACCAAGAAAGTGGCAAGATGAAAACCACTATTTTCTGTTTCAAACTTTTACATATTATCTTTAGGTTATAATAACATTAAAAATTCAAATCCAGATTTTGATTTTCAAAAATATATTATAAAAACTGATTATTTTTTCCCAAAATGCATTAAATCCATTGAATCAATATAAAGGTTATTTTTCATATTGAAACTGTTGAAAATACACAACATAGTAAGTTGATCCACATATGACAGCCTCTGAACTTGGTCAATACTAATCTTATTAATAGCTCACGTTTCTTCCCCACCGCAGAAACCACCACAGGTTCATCAATGTCGTCAAAATTATTCTTTTTTTTTTAGGGCTGCACGATAAATCGCATGCGATTGTCATGCGCATCTCGTCAAGCCGGTTCTGTGATTAGTAGTAAATCTCCAGCACCTGCTTTCAGATGGAGCGGCATTTACTACACAGATCACTGACAAGCTACGCAATATCGCGTTCATAATCGAATGCGACTCATCTGCGATTATGAACGCGATATTGCAGTGATCTACGGCTCTGTGTATTAAATGCCACTCCATCTGAAAGCA
>NW_015632448.1:2517-2922 GCF_001515625.1 Sinocyclocheilus rhinocerous
TGTGTGAATTCATGACAGCATTGATTAATAAACCTTCATCACTCATGCATCCCTATATAAGAGCTTTACTACCACCAAACTTCACTGTGGGAACCAGACACTCTCACTGTACTCCTCCTCTAGCAGCACCTGTTAGATACGAAATGATTGACTTGATCTCATGAGACCCGAGTATGGATTCCCAGAGGTATATATTTTGTAAATATGGGTCTTGGAAAAGGCTAAATGAGTTTCTTGTGCTTTAGCTACAGTAGGTAGTTTCAGTGAGGACAACAACCATGCATGTCACTTCTACAGACTGCATCTTACTTGGTGAGAAACACAGTCACTCTTTTCATAGCTTTTGCAGGCTCTGAGACACTTGCTTGGTATTTTTCCTGCTCTTTTTCTAGCAAAAAATCACTC
>NW_015632448.1:3046-3405 GCF_001515625.1 Sinocyclocheilus rhinocerous
ACTTTTGCTATATTACTTTAATTGTTTTGGTTCAACATACTTATCTTTTGATCAATATTGCCTTAAACGTATACCAGAAAAAAATAATTTAGTTTTATTTAGTAACTTTCAATATTTTATCACTTTGATAAGAAAATAAAATTTTCCTGAATAATTTTTACTTGCTTCTTTGGTAACTGATCAAGCAGACTTGCTGGAAGATTACAGGTGCATCTCAATAAATTAGAATTTCGTGGAAAAGTTCATTTATTTCAGTAATTCAACTCAAATTGTGAAACTCGTGTATTAAATAAATTCAATGCACACAGACTGAAGTAGTTTAAGTCTTTGGTTCTTTTAATTGTGATGATTTTGGCTCA
>NW_015632448.1:3961-4981 GCF_001515625.1 Sinocyclocheilus rhinocerous
GTTGTAACAGTTACTTTTGCTATATTACTTTAATTGTTTTGGTTCAACATACTTATCTTTTGATCAATATTGCCTTAAACATATGCCAGAAAAAAAAGATTTAGTTTTATTTAGTAACTTTCAACATTTTATCACTTTGATAAGAAAATCTTGTTTTTCTGAATAATTTTGACTTGCTTCTTTGGTAACTGATCAAGCAGACTTGCTGGAAGATTATATATCTAATGAACCCTAGTGTCATGATCACCAGATGGAGTGCCCTTGATAGCCACCAGAGGGCACTCCATCCCAGAATATTGTTACTGCCTCACGAACAACATTTCTCAGGACCCACTGTCTAGTCTCATTATCACTGATTGCATTCAGTTGTGTCTCATTATCTCATTACCTCTGCCTATAAAAGCGATGTATCTTTCAGTCATTATCAGTGAAGTCTTGCTGTAAGTCACTCTGCAGTTCTGAATGTATCCTTGGTTGTTGGTTTTTGATTCTCTGCCTGTGTTTATTGTCTTGTTGTTATTGTTTGGTTGATTGCCTGTGTATGACCTTTTGCTTGTTTCTGAATTACATCTTTTGATTATCCTTTAATAAATATTGCATTTGGATCCTCAGCTTTCATGTCTCCGTGCAGTTTGTGACTCTTAACATGTCTTCTAAGTAAAGAACAATGGCTGAATTTGTTAAGTTTCAGAGATGTACTCATTTATTTTATACCACAACACACTGAGCAGGACACGTCCCCATCAATTATACAGCAAATTCTCCCCCCACTAATTCATATTCTTCATGCTTTATACAGCACTCCCCCCACTGTTTCATATTCTTCATGCTGCTCTGCTGCACTCAACTACGCACCTATTGGCTTTCTGTTTAGATGACAAAACATTCAAAAAGTTCGTTTTTTTTATGCTGGTCTGCCTCAGCTGTCTAACAGAGCTTATCAAGTACAAAATGATTAAGATGACCAGTCAAAAGAGGGCAAATGTTTGATGCATGTTGCATTTTTAAGTCCATGTTATA
>NW_015632449.1:0-221 GCF_001515625.1 Sinocyclocheilus rhinocerous
CATTGCTGATCGTGGTTTCGAGTATCGATACATAGCCCCTTTTAACCCAACCCATGACCGCGCAATTATCTCAGATAACTCAATCCAGCCATACTAATAATCAACAATAGGTGCGTTCGAAGAACCGAATTATCCAGATCCTGATTAGCGCGATGATATCATCTTGAATGTGACATTTCATCTCGGATGTAATAAGCGACGTACGAAGAACGGGCCCCAGG
>NW_015632449.1:300-533 GCF_001515625.1 Sinocyclocheilus rhinocerous
TCTCCAGTGGTCACGCCCCCCTCTAAACCTATAAAAAAATCTGGCGCACCTGCATCACTTGAAACATTGAAAAATAGCACAGAGAGAATAACTGTTATTATTATTATTATTATTATTATTCACTCTGCTATTTATTTATTGTGGGTTTCATGCTGTCCGCTAGGGCATAGGACACACACAGGCGTTCCTCCTCACCAGTGTTGGGAGTAACGCATTACAAAAGTAATAATATT
>NW_015632450.1:0-1768 GCF_001515625.1 Sinocyclocheilus rhinocerous
ATGCACAAGGTCCCCAGGAGCAGGCCGGAACACCACTCTATTAGAAAGACAGCAACACAGATGGACCGACATGACAGCAATCTGAAGCCGCCAACAAGAAGAAGGCACTTCGCCCGAACAGGGACTTGAACCCTGGACCCTCAGATTAAAAGTCTGATGCTCTACCGACTGAGCTATTCTTTCGCAGTGAATGCCTCTTACGTTTTATATAACAGCAGTTTTCCCACAAGCCTCCCAGAAGAAACTCATTTGCCACACGCGCGCGCTATGGGATGAAAACCACAAGCAATTTTGGCAGAGAGAAAAAAGTACAAAGGTCTCAGAAGGCACAATTATCTGCACAGAGTGCAGTACAGCAAACTCCAACCGCAGTCTGCAGGGTTCGAATCTGCGCGGGGAGAACCCGATGGATTTCAAGTCCATCGCCTTAACCGCTCGGCCACGACTACGCCTGACCAGTCCCAGTCCCTGGCCAGTCTTCCTGCTCTCTTGTCTGGTGGTGATCAGCACAGGCCAAGCTTCAAACACAAAATCCAGCTGAAGGATGAGGTGGAAAAAAGGGTTCAGCCGTCCCCATTGCTCAACGGCAAAGGGATGCCGTGACCCGGATTCGAACCGGGGTTGCTGCGGCCACAACGCAGAGTACTAACCACTATACGATCACGGCGTGCCACTCGCTCATCCGTGGCGACTACTGCAGCCCGAATACACAAAGCGCCTGCAGTGTGTTTCTCGATTTCAGAGGGCCTGGACATTTCGCATATCTGTGCGAGGGATACGAAAGAAAAATGCACGGCCACTTATCCTCATGGCTGTCAGAAAGAAAAATGCACAGCCACTTGTCCTCATGGCTGTCAGCAAAGTGCGCAGTCGGCAGGATTCGAACATGCACGGGGAGACCTCAAAGGATTTCTAGTACATCGTCTTAACCACTCAGCCACGACTACAGGCCACTTGCTGCCCTGTTTGTGTGCAACACTGCTGCCTGACCCACTTGAAATCCATAGCCCTAGCCAGCTCAGTCACCCAGCGGAGATTGCAAGCTAGCCCTGCAAGCAGATAAAACAGCGGTCCCACTGAGGAGAAATCAGGCTGCCATGTCTCATCCTCTGGAATGGGGTTTTTCAGTGCTGGCTCTGGGGACCCACGGCACTGCACATTTCGTAGATCTGTCTTATTCTACTCACTCGCTTCACTTCATGAGCGCTCTTTCCTAACGAGCTGACCATCAGAATCGGGTGTGTCTAACAAGGGAGATGCACAAGGTCCCCAGGAGCAGGCCGGAACACCACTCTATTAGAGAGACAGCAGCACAGATGGACCGACATGACAGCAAGCTGAGGCCGCCAACAAGAAGAAGGCACTCTGCCCGAACAGGGACTTGAACCCTGGACCCTCAGATTAAAAGTCTGATGCTCTACCGACTGAGCTATCCGGGCTCTTGTGCAGTGCATGCATCTTACGTTTTATATAACAGCAGTTTTCCCACAAGCCTCCCAGAAGAAACTCATTTGCCACACGCGCGCGCTATGGGATGAAAACCACAAGCAATTTTGGCAGAGATAAAAAAAGTACAAAGGCCTTAGAAGGCACAATTATCTTCACAGAGAGCGGTACAGCAAACTCCAACCATAGTCAGTCGGCAGGGAAACTGCGCGGGGAGACCCCAAAAGATTTTAAGTCCATCGCGTTAACCTCTCGGCCACGACTACGCCTGACTGCCGCCTGCCTGCTCTCTTGTCTGGTGGTGATCAGCACAGGCCAAGCT
>NW_015632451.1:0-2009 GCF_001515625.1 Sinocyclocheilus rhinocerous
ACAAAAGTATACTATTATGCCCTCTGCTTTCAATCTGTACTATAATTTTTAATTTCTACTAGCAGGTTTTCTTTATCAGTTTTTGTGGACATTATACTTTGAGAGCTGATGAGGAATCTGAGCAAACTACAATCCTATTTGGCTTAATCTGTGCATCCCATTGCAGTCCTACTATTATAGCAGTTAATTCTGTTGCGTATACAGACAATTTGTCACTTAATCTTAAACTTATTTTGTCTTAAATCTTGGACTGTACACTCCTATACCTACTTGATTGATTTGATCTTTAGATCCATGTGCATAAATCTGTATAAAAGAATACAAATTTTGTAACTATTACTATATCCTTCTTCAGCTTTTCCTGGGCCTCCAAAAATGAATTACTATATCCTTCTTCAGGTTTTTCCTGGGCCTCCAAAAATGAATCCTGAATCATTTCAACAATAGGTTCAGGAATATTCCATACTGGCATATCATTTAATGGCATGTTAGGACAGATTACTTCATTCTCCAGACAACAATCTTGACCCACTGTTCATATTTCCATCTAAAACTATTTCCTCCATTCTTTTTATATTCCCAACAATCATTCAAAACTGTGCGTGTCCGATGTCTCTTATCACTACCCTGGGTGCCGGACCAACTTTTCTCTATTTACAAATATGACAAGACACGTATGGTTGAGCGATGTATGTACGCAATTTCCTGCGAAAATCATCCTGCTAGGTCTAAAATATAAACACTTACAATAGACTTACCGTAGTGAATCAGGGTAGGACAAAAACACATTCTGGAAGAAGGATTGATGATGTATAGACTCATTATTTAAATTTTGTTAATTTTGAACAAAAAAGTTACATAGTGTACCTTCAGCAAATGAGACCTTATTGTAAAGTGTTGCCCATATTTTAACATATTCCTTTAGTTTTTATACACTGATTTTTTAAAATCAGCCTTCCAGACGTGGATGCATTCCAATGACCGTGTTCCAATCTGTCAGTAAAGTAAACCATCATGATGACAAACTGAAACAGTGTCTTGCATTTCAGAAGAATCTGACAGTATGAGCATCTAAGTGTGGCAATATTGTGAAATGGAAAAACTTGACCTGCATGCCATCCCACCAGCTAGCAAAACTCCCCAACAAACCTCTTCAATCAGCTCTTCCTTCCTATTTTGCTTCATTTGACAACTGACTGGCCTTACAAGATGTAATATATTTGGGGGAAAAAGCACTCTGTTGATATGCTGAATTGTCCTATTGACATATTAAAAATAAAATGAAAATGCTTTCAGTATACGCTGAGTTTATATCAGTTAAATGACTGACAGCAAGGTTAGAAATTAAATATCATGCAAGAAGAATCCCCCATCAAACAGTAATTCCCCCATCTACATTTACATATATTAATTTAGCACTTGACATTTACACCTACTATTACTAATGAGCTCACTCCCAATCTAAACTACACGGAAAGCCAGATATAGTAATAAAACAGAAAAATGATGAAATCATCTACAAAAAATAAACGTGGCCGCAATGGACAGGATGCAGCCCATGCAGTTTAAGTTCCGCTTTATTGACTATTTAAGGCGAGCTAGTAAGAGTCTTGAATATATTCTCTCTGACTCAAGAAGTGAGAGTTGAAGATCGACTGTGACAATGGAGACACGCAGGATCCTCATGAGGAGTTTGGCTGTTGCGGTGGTCATGGTATCTGTGATCTGGACTACAACAGGTGAAGAGCTTTAACTGTTCATTCATTATTCTATCTGATGGAACAATGCAGAATATTGAGGTTTACCCAGTTCTTTTGCCTTACTGTAGCTGCAGGTGATGTAGTGTACTCATGCTGCACTAAAGTCTCCACAGCCAAGGTGACCGATCCCATCATCGAAATCAGGATGCAACGTGAAAGTCTTCCATGTGTGAAGGCCGTCATGTAAGAATCACAGTCTAACTAAGAGATCAACAGCATCTTATGTTATATTTCTTTGTTTTCAATGTT
>NW_015632452.1:0-4035 GCF_001515625.1 Sinocyclocheilus rhinocerous
TGCCCACAGTAGTCGCCTGTACACTTTTGTAATCTGGCATTTTGTACATGTGATAATATTACATTTAATGTAAAAACGAGTGTGTACAATTTCAAGGAAAGGATGAAATGGTTTTGGTAACACGTTACAAAAACATCGCATTTGTTAACATTAGTTAAAAACATTAGTTTTTAACATGAACTATCAATGATAAATACTTCTAAAAAGTTTATTAATCATTGTTAATTTTAACATTTACTAAAACATTATCAAAAATAGTTTCTGTTAATATTATTAAATGGAAGGTGAGCTACCTTGAGCTAACTCATTTTTAATGCATTAATGGGAACTTACTGTAAAGTGTTACTGTATTTTTTTTCTTTCAGTGTTTCATAATAATCTAAATCTAAATTTATAAGTGAGAGCATGAGATCAATGCATACAACACGTCTTTTCCAGTTAAACTCAATAGTTAAAAGTCCACTGTAATGATGCACATACAGAAAATAGTAATGCTTTTCTCTGTTTTTGTTTGCCTTTTACATTTTTTTTAAAAGTAAACAAAATACAGTTACTGTATTTGTAGCTTGTTTGACCTCAGTGATGAGTCCTTTTTAATTATACATTTTCTGTAAATGTTTTGCATATTAATCTTTGTCTAATATAATACAAAGTGCTTTATTGTTTCTGAAAACAAACGATTCGTTGCAGGAAAAGCATATTCTGCATCTTTGATTTAAAAAAAAGCATAAAGAATAGAGTGAAGCAGGTTTCCTATAAATGTTCTCCGTTCAAATAAAATGAAAAAAAAAAATTAGTGTTAGACTGAAGTTCCCCTACTTTTTTTTTTTCTTCATCTTCTGACATCAAATCACCTGAGATCGCTGACTTTTCATTGGATGCTGTTGAACTTTCTCGCACATGTTCAGATGGCAGGTGGCTATGAATGGCCGTGTTTGCGTTGAGCTGCACTGAACTACATGTAACTTACTGTGCTTGCAGAACTTTACTGCCCCACTGCCGTTGTATGTGGTTGTGACTGACTGTAACTTCTATAAAATATGATGAGCCTCGTGTCAAACCTCAGAGCGTACGCCTGTAGGTCTGACATGAGGTTTTCAGAACGTACAGCTGCAGGGTTGGCACTATTTTTTATTGTAAAGCCCCTTTTAATGGCAGTTGTTGTTGTCCTGTGCCACAGCTCATAACATGTTTGGACAGCAGTGAGTGTTTAATGTTTAATGAGAGTTTCCCTAATGCTTTGTTGAACACTGTTTTACTGAAAGATATAGTGATTCCATTCATTGGTATGAATGTAAAAGGGAAATTAAAGTGCACTTGACTTCAAACACTTTCATCCACTCGTTATGGCTCTTATACTGACTTTTTCCCCAAGTTTAAGCATAACCCTGGAACACAGGACCCGGGAAATTGTAGGAAGGATTTCATTCCAATCTTTTTCTGTGAAAGTTCAAAGAACATGAAGTCACATTTTACAGTCTTTGCATCATTTTCCACACAATGAAAGTGAATGGTGACTGAGGTTGTCATTCCATGGGACAGAACAAAATGCAAAACCAAGATCTGCTTCATTATCACAGGGAAGGAACACTGTTGGATTACCTCAACAGTATTTGATTAGCTTTAAAAGATCATTGGTTTGCTTTTGGGTCCAGCTAAAGATTTCAACCAACAGATTTGACTCGCCAGTATCTTGGGCATTATAAAGTACTAGAAACACTGAAATCTAGTGAAATCAGTGCACAAAGCAGCTCAGACCACCCTCATGTATCCTATCATCTTTTCAGTCTCCATTTCCCCTCCATTCTGCGATAAGATTCAAACCACTATCCAACAAAATCTGACATTATGAATGCAATCCTCCAATCCACTCCTGTCTGTTTCAACACAAGCATTCAATAGTTAGATTAAATGGAGTGATCTGTCCTTCAGTAAGTAGGAGCACCCCATCCCTTACCAAACAATGCATGATTGTGGGAAGAAATGAACACAGACACAGGAAGTGCTGTGATCAAACTTTCTTCAGAGGTTTATTGCTTTAGGCATTGGTTTACAAATATTCGCGAACAAAGAAATATCATCCCATACGATTCTCACCCAATAAAATTAACTATTGCCGTAAAAGGAATCAAGGAATCATGAGCAAAATAATTAAAAAAAAATTACAAATAGAATGTGCTTGTTTTACATAGAGAAATAGTGGACATTGTATTACAGTGAATAATAATAATTAATTACATTTATATAGCGCTTTTGTAGGCACTCAAAGCGCTTTACATTGTAAGGGGGGATCTCCTTATCCACCACCAGTGTGCAACATCCACCTGGATGACGCGATGGCAGCCATATTGCGCCAGAAGACTCACCACACACCAGCTTATTGGTGGAGAGGAGACAGAGTGATATCTCTCTCTCTCTCTCTCTCTCTCTCTCTCTCTCTCTCAGGTCAAGGTGAAGTGCTGTGAAGAGACAAAATTACAGAGTACAGAAATCAATATTTAACAGTTATTGTATTTGTAGCTTAATAATATTTACCTCAGGCAGCAATGAGTCCTTTTCATTAAAACCTTTACAGGAAAATTTTGCATATTGATCTCTGCCTAATGGAATATAAAATGCTTGCTGAAGCGCATTGTTCCCAAAAACAACATTTGATCATTCAGTGAAGGAAAAACACATTTTACATCTTTGATAAAAGAAAACAGAAAAATGGTGTGAAATGTATTTCCTGTAAATGTTCTTTCTTTGATGAAAATGAAAATTTTAGCATTTTAGTGATGAGTTTGTCTACTGGAATTTTCCATATTTGAGGTAAGATCTCCTGAGATCATTGATGACTTTTCATTGGATATTTTTTCCCCCCTCTGGCCAATAAAAATCTGACATGTGTTTAAAGACACACCCCATTTATATAGGTAATATTGACCTGGATTTCCTTCTCTCTCTCATTGTGGATTAGTGTCGGGATAGAGAAAGAAGCCAAGAGTTGGTTAATGCCACTTTATTATCTATTTTAGAAGCTTACATTTTTCAATTTTTCAATCAGTATGTCTTGTCCTTCACTTGAATCCACTGAGGTCGATATGCCAATTGTTGACTCTACACCTGTATCATCCACCATGGTAAACCTACTGGCTTTGTCTTCATCAAGACTCCAGTATCTTTTCGATGCCTTCTTGGTCATTATATATTTTTACGAAATTAGTTTGGCTATATTGAGCTTGGATCAATTATGGTCTCCTGTTTTTAGCCTGATACAGCTGGGTTTAGCAGTGTTTAACATAGTTTCAGCTGTCAATAGCTTGGTTCAGATATATAAAAGATATCATTCTCAACTATTCAATGGCTCAGAAAGACAAGACGATGACAATATGCAGACAACATGGATGGTCATTTTTTATATGTACAACGTTAATTCAGCTATATTTGACATGATTCAGGCATGTTCTTTTGTTTTTAGCTGGATACAACTGGGTTCAGCAGTGTTTAAAATAGTTTCAAATGTAAAAAGCGTGGTTAATATATTCAAAATATATCAATCTCAACTATATAATGGCTCAGTAACACAAGAAGACAAATTGAAAACAGCATGGATGCTCATTTTATCTATCTACCGGATTGGTACTGCTATATTTGACTTGAGAAAACTGGGTTCAGCTGTGTTTGAAATAGTTTCAGCTGTACGTAGCTTGGTTCAGACTTTCAGAAGATGTTATTCTCAACTATTCTGCGGCTCAAGAACACAAGATGATAACCAGTTGACAACAATATAGCATGACGCTAGAACGATAACGTGGAATAGATTAAACACAGCAAAGCAATGATATGCTAACTTGATGACAGTTAACATGATGATGTAATGACCACATTAGGATGAGCAAGAAGTTTGATCAAATTTATAATAATGCTACGACATTTAACGCAATGACCGAAAGACTGTATTATGTCAAAGAAGAATTATATCGACCATCCAATAACAGGCATTGAAGAACCAAATACAGTGGGTACGGAAAGTATTCAGACCCCCTTAAATTT
>NW_015632453.1:0-1197 GCF_001515625.1 Sinocyclocheilus rhinocerous
TGTAATTCTTAAAAACAAAATAAAGTTTAGGACTTACTCGTAGCACTGTACTTATTCAACCGTAAAATTAATCATTAAAAACATATATTGCATAATAATACACGTTTGTGTTGAGTTTTTCAGCAGATTATTTACTTCCTGTTTCTTTATTCTTTATGTCGCGTGACAAAATGACAGAAACACCAAACTTTGTTCAATCAAATGACATACTTTTAACTCAATTCTGATATCATTTCAGTGAAGTAAACAACTAAAGCAGCTGAGTATTTGAGACGCTTAAACCTGCTTCTGTTCAACTCAGTCCAGTCTGACATAAACCCTACTAAACCAGACCACTGCCATTAGAAACCTGTTCAGGACAACCTCTCTTATATTTCTAGCACTTACCTGTGAGTATCAGATGTGTTCACAAGGGTCTTTGAACGACTCAATATTCTGTTGTTTAAAGAGTTTGATGGTTTCAGGTGTTCATATTGTTGTTGATCAAGTTAGTTTCACTTTCTCTGAGTCTCTCACTGAACTACAGTGATGTCAGAGCTCCTCCTGTATTCACACATTTACATTCAGCCCTGTATTCGGTCTGTTGCTTCTTCATGTGTGTCTGTTTGTATGTTTCTGTCAGCTCATGAAGAAGAGATTTCAGCAGACTTGATTATTTGGCAACATTTGTGAAGAGTTTCCACGTAAATCTAGCAGCAAAATGGCTCTATTAGCAACACTGAACACAGCGATCTGCTGCCTCTGGTGGCGCTGCTGTGCCATTACATGCTGCATAATACACTTATACTGTATCTCTATCAAATATACTGTAAACACAGGGAAACGCTTCATAAATACTGATTTATTTATGTAATTGAAATGAATGACACAGATGACATTCTGAAGACTAAAAATTTGTAAAACCAGTACAAAAGTGTTTCTGAACAGAATAAAACTGTTTACTCCCAAGAGTGAAAGGATTAGCATATTTACTGCTGTTTGTTAAGTCAATGATCAATGTTTAAAAAATGTTCAGCTGTTGAATTAAACTACAGTCATCAAGTTATCACTGATTTATTGAACATCCTAATTCTGGGCTCTATATAGGGGTATTAATGAAATTACCTCTCTATATTAAACTGTCTCAAATGAACAGACACTCTCATTAGCGAGTTCTACTGGTTAGATAATTAAAGCATTAGTATCATAGCATCTCAT
>NW_015632454.1:0-910 GCF_001515625.1 Sinocyclocheilus rhinocerous
AGAGAGAGCGCACCGATAAATTGGTGTTATGTGGAAAAAAATCTTTAAAAAATATTTTTTGGGGTGTTATGTACATTGACATTTTTGTAATGTGATTTTACACTGGATTTGTAAATTTACAGTCTATTTCTGTAATTTTACAATTTTTAACTGTATTTCAAAAATACGTGAAAAAACTGTAAAATAAAACGGTAAAATTCCGTAAAATAACAGTTTTTTTTTCATGATGTATGCTGGATTTCTCAATTAGTTTCATCAGCATAAACGCAGCCTCTTTTCTTACAATTGACTGCAAGCTCGCATTCAGATCTGCCTCCATTTAATCAACAACCCTGCATTTTTTTTTCTTTTTCAGTAATCTGTTTCATTCTGATGTATCTCACAATACGGAGGAAAAGATCTGTCACTACTGCCTATACATTGTGACTTTAAAATTACTCTACAAGGTATTATTATTATTATTATTATTATTGGTGTCCGATCATTAAAATAGAAACGAAATGATAGAAAGATTCTGAAAGATAAAATTATTTTTAATTATTGTTTATTTATTTATTTTACATTTTGGTATGGTATGGTTTGAATAATTTGGGTCTATATAATTTTTGAAGTCATTTAGCTGACCTAGGCCTGGCAAGGCTTTAAAAACTAAAATCGTAGGCGTACGAGAAGTTACAGAGACACTTGATGTGTTCAAATCTAACTGCTTTACATGCCAAGTCAATTATATGCGAAATGGTAGTTTTGTCCTACAGGCCTTACAACAAAAACATTCCATGTGCACTTCCAATAATGCAGTAAGAAAGGAATGGGACATGGAGGGGTACCGTATTCGTGGAAATCTCACGGTAATAATGATGGATGTGCTGTTTATTGTTATGCTTCGCTTTCAATCACGTGCCGTTTCGGA
>NW_015632455.1:0-1479 GCF_001515625.1 Sinocyclocheilus rhinocerous
AACGTTTTGCACCGTTTTTGTCGGGGCTGAACGCAGCCCAGGAAAGTCTGCTAGTTCACTTGCTTTTGTCCGGACCAAATACAATGTTGATTGTATTTATTTATTTATTTATTTATTTATTTTTTGTGTGTGTGGTTAACTTTCACACTGCCCTTTTTGCAAGTGAACCAGAAACTGTAAACAAAACCACTCGTGTGCTTAAGGTCATCCATTCATTGGTTCATCCATTCAACTGTACCAGAGTTCTTTTGGAAGCGGACCGAGACCACCACTTCAGCTGGGTCTCGGTACAGTTGTTTGGTGTGATTGCTGTATTCTCACCCTCCCAAAAGATCCGCAGCAACTTGAGTTCGATTCAATCGAACCAGACAAGACAGGTGTGAATACTTAAATTCATAATATTTGAATGTCTGTGGTATGAAATTCACAACAATCCTGAAAATTGTAACATTTAACATTAAGAATAAATCTGCACTGGTTGTCAGATAAACCCTGCATACTGTACAGCTCCTGAGATTGAGGACCCTTAGCCCTGCACATTTTATGACCTGATTACATCCACAATGTGTGGTGCCAGGGTACCTGGGGTGAAACCTCCTCTCCTAGAAGATTGTTTATAACATTAAGGACAAATGTTTTGTTATTAATATCTAATGCAGATAATACAATTTAAATATTGAAAGTCCAAGGTAAACAATATTCATTGTGCAGGTGAGACATACTGTACCTCACCCATAAATATCAGTACAGAGGTTATATGAATCTGCTACGTCATTTATGTCAATAAAGATGTTTTGTTATGCAAGTGTTCATTGTCATCACTACAATAAAAGCCAGTTTGAGCTCTTCCAGTTTGAAGAGCTCTGCCTGTGCAGCTTCTGACATACAATCATGGTTAAGGCAAAGACGTGGATCCTCTTTGAGGGCTTTCCTAAGGAAAATAACTTTGAACTGAGAGAAGAAGTTCTGCCAGAGCTTCAAGATGGAGGCAGGGGCGTGTCTACCGGCCCCCCCTGAAATTTGGCTGGCCACCCCAGGTGCCCCCCCTACCAGATGTCTTGCGATAGGCTCGCGCGAGGACGAATCTCTATGGCAAGCCGATTTAGCATTAAATACTACTTGCTGTACTAGTCATAATTTAGTTTTGACTAGTCAAAATTCCAATTCCAGATATCTATTCTGCAATTTTGACTCGTCGTAATTGGAATTAAGATATCTACAATGTGATTATGACTAGTCATTATATGCATTGAAGATATCTACAATGTTATTTTGACTAGTCATAATATACATTCGAGATATCTACAATGCTATTACGACTAGTCGTATTGTTCCATTGACTTCCATTGGAAAATATTTTCAGATATCTTCAAATGGGTTTTGACTAGTAGAAATTGTAATTAAAGATATCTATAATTGATTTTGTACTAGGCATAATTCTAATTAGAGATATCTCAAATTACAATTCTACTAGTGATA
>NW_015632455.1:3537-16798 GCF_001515625.1 Sinocyclocheilus rhinocerous
CTGCCATAACGACACAAGTAAACCTGAATCCATACACAACGTAATGTAACCTCATCAATGCCAGTTAAACTTTTATTAAATTGTAATCTTTTTAAAATCAGCCTTCACCTTTTTTTGACTGCATCTGATTATGAAGCATGCTCTTGTCCGTCATGCATTTATTTGTACTATTTTTCATGTTTTTATTGTATAATTCCATTGTTCTTCATTATGTCTAAATGTATAATAAATAAATTCTGACGAGCAGTTTGCGGTTTTCTGCCTTTATTGAACATTACACTGCATTTGGTCCGTTTTGCAACATGATTCAATTAAAATCACAGCGCTATACACACATGCACGCTGGAGACCTTTTACCACATATGGCTGCATCCAGATATTATTTAATAACCCCTGAAGTAATTCATCCAGTAGCTTTTCTCTCCGTGACAAGAAAAGCAGACCACTGTTGTTAGCAGTTAGCACTAAACATTAGTCGGGGAGGGGCTCTGGGAGGAGCTGAGTAAATTTAGTCTCACGTCACACAACACCACATTCGACTAGGAGCAGGTACGATTCAGATATCTTAAAATATAATTGTGACTAGTCGAAACTGAATTAGAGATATCTCTAATTACCTTTGCGTATGTGTGACGCCCTATTGAAGATATCTGTGACGTCATTACAGATATCTTAAATGGAGTTTTGACTAGTCATAAAGTATTTAGAGATATCTCTAATCCGATTTCTTACTAGTGCAATTATAATTGCAGATATCTCTAATTGTCATTGTGACTAGTCGAATTATAATTATGACTAGTCAAAATACAATTGTTCCTATCTTAAATTATATTTATGGATAGTCAAAACAAACTTAAATGCTAAAACGGCTTGCGATACCAGATGTCTTGCGATAGGCTCGCGCGAGGACGAATCTCTCCACTCTCACTTGTTTAGTGAGTGTACACGATGTATTAGAACATACATCGTTCCGCAAACACAACCCCCCCAATTTAAAATGCTCTAGACACGCCCCTGGATGGAGGTATGGATAATTCATATATTTGTCTTTTTGTATACCTTTGCTATGCCTCACTGATTTATCGTATTCATATCGTATCGAAATCATTTTTGCTTCAGACGTGCTTGTGGAGGCAGTCTATTTAAGTGTTGATCCATATATGAGGTAAAGTTGTCTCAGTCTTATTAGAAGAACATCTGTCTATTTAATGTAATTCTATGTGGTGTGTCTAGCCAATATTTTAAATGCCTCCTGTTGTTTTTTTTAGATCTCTGAGTAAAATGTGGATAAAAGAGGGGGATGTACAATATGGAACTCAGCTGGCAAAGTAAGGAAATTAACAATTATTACTATGTATATTGTAATGTATAATACTGTTACATTTTATTTACACTTTTATGCTGTAGATTCATTTTACTTAGCAGCACATTTACAGAAACAAAAAGCATGCTCAGTGGTGAAAAGGGAAATAAATCTTATCCAAGTAACTATAGATTGTTGAATAATTTGAATATGGTATCAGAAAATGTCTAGGCAACTGAATCTGTTGCTCAAGCG
Source organism: Sinocyclocheilus rhinocerous (assembly GCF_001515625.1). Classification (NCBI taxonomy): domain Eukaryota; kingdom Metazoa; phylum Chordata; class Actinopteri; order Cypriniformes; family Cyprinidae; genus Sinocyclocheilus; species Sinocyclocheilus rhinocerous. The sequence continues at coordinate 5,096 of NW_015632455.1, forward strand.
GTTCAGCTACTCATCAATGTGGTTTAAGTTGCATCAACTGATGAAGACACTTCCACTTAAATGAGTGGAAAAACATCTTGAGCAACAGAGAAACACAGTTTACACAGTATCATTTACATGTTTATGCAATTGCATTAGTAAGTTAAGTTGCATCTACGTGAGGAAACAGGTCTGTTCATAACCAAAAACATTTCATATCACTAAATAAATATCTTAACTCATGTCTGGCAGGGTAGTGAAGAGCAAGGACCCAGCATTTCCTGAGGGATGTTACGTGGTTGCTAATTGTGGATGGAGGACACACACTGTAACCAAAGCGAAGGGTCCAGCCGGGCCCATCTTGGCCCGGATAGTATCCGAATGGCCCAGTGATATTTCAATGTCCCTGGCTCTTGGTTCCTTGGGGATGCCTGGGTAATGTAATCACGAGTTCACGACTGCTATAAATGATGGCAGTGGCAATTCTTTTTTTTAATGTTATGTTTTCTAAATCCCATCTCTTTTATCCTCTAGTTTAACTGCTCTGTATGGTCTGGAAGAGGTATGTAAGATACAGCCCGGTGAGACGATTCTGGTGAGCGCAGCTGCAGGTGCTGTAGGTGCGATGGTGGAGCAAATCTGCAAGATCAAAGGTTGCAAGGTTGTGGGTTCAGCAGGAGGTGATGACAAGGTGGCATACCTAAAAGAGCTGGGCTTTGACCAGGCCTTCAACTACAAGACTGTCTCCTCACTAGAGGAAGCGCTGAAGAACGCTTCACCTGAAGGTTACGACTGCTACTTTGAGAATGTAATTGACTTTATATGTGTATTTTTGTCTAAAATACAGTCTGCTACTTGTTAACAAATCTTTTACTTCATGTTCTTTAGGTGGGAGGTCCCTTCTTTACCGCAGCACTCAAAAACATGAAGCCAGGAGGTCGTATCGCTGTTTGCGGTGCAATAGCCAATTACAATGACACAACACCACAGATGTGTACGTCTTATTTCTACTGAGCCCCTTCAAGGGAAAAAAAGTCACATTTTAATATTAGAAGATATTAGAGAAAAATAAATAAATAAATGCTTTTAAATTGTTACACTTTACAACCACTAGAGGACAGTATAGGATATGGAAAATCTAAGCAATCTAACATTAAGCTATTGAATCTGTTCTGTCTCACAGGTCCTTATCCTCACCACGAAATAATTACACGGCAACTGAAGATAGAAGGCTTTATGGTGAGATCTTGGCAACACAAAGATGCAGAATCTATCAAGAGAATGCTTAAATGGATGAAAGAGGTAAAGCTGCTTTAGAAATGAATCATTCGGAACATAATCGTTACACCTATCGTTACACCCTTCATTAGATAATTGCCATTACACACCATATAACAACACCAGCCTGTGAATGAGAAATAGAACTGGTTTGTAGGCACATTGAATTGTTTTCCTGAAGGGCAAACTGAAGGCAAAGGAAGTGGTCACTGTTGGCTTTGAGAACATGCCAGCTGCCTTCATAAGGATGCTGAAGGGCGATGGACTTGGGAAGGCTATTGTTAAAGTCTGAAGCATGCTTAGAAATCCATCTGTTGTGTTTTTACATAAAATACAATATGACACATTTGGGTAACTTGAATATGTGTAGACAGAAAAACCTAGTGTAGTCTGTTTGTGTCTAAAGGTCCAGGGAACCAAATGAATCCCATACTTGTCCACCAAGTTTGTTTTTTTCTCCCCCAAATGTCACTATTTTAACTGTCTTTCACTTCAATATGTTTACAAATAAAACCACATAAGCCTCATATGTATGTTGTATATGGTCATACCTTTCCATATCTTCCTTGTCTGATTAATAATGTTCATTATTTCTGTTATTTTTTTAGTCATTTAGTCTTCTGGGTTCTAGAATTTAAAGCGATTTTTTTTGCTGCGCCACAAACAATTCTAAAGAAATGCATAGAATCTACTTAAATGGCCGAAGAAGAAGAAGAGATGATTCAGAACATGTCAGCTGTTGTCACCACTCCAACATGCAGATATGTCTTCACAGGATTCAGTTAGTTCTAATGAAACTGTGTAACCAGACAAGTTTCACAACACATTTACATGTTCTTGTTGTTGAGGCTAAACCTCTAAATGTACTTTAGAAACTTGTTTGAAATATTTCATGATTCCAAGTGTCTCTGTACTTGAAGGTTGTGAAGTAGACACAAAATCGCAGTAAAACATGTTTGTTCTTTGAGCAGACATCTTCAGTTAGATTAGTGTCTAGCACAAAATAATGTAAACCGAATGCTTAACACAGAAAAGTAAAGTAGCCTACATTAACATTGAGTAAAAAATAAGTTGATGATTGCATTTTACAGCGACTAGAGGACGGGGTTAAACAACAACTGGACATGAATTCAAGAGAACGTTTTATTAGGGACTGTGTCTATAAATTAGTTATTAATTACAGACGTGTGCTTTCAAGATAACGATATTAAAATAGGTTGTCTTAAGGACTGGCTTGTTCAACAATTAATATACAAAAGCAGAAGATCTGAGGGTTTGAGTCACAGTGATTCTGTATAGTAGGAAGTGTGACTAAATTTTGTTTTTTGTTTTTTGTTTTTTTTGTTTAATAGGTTGAAACATTTGCTGTTGTAATTGTTTTTGTATCTCCTTGTATTACCTTAGCTATTTGTCTATTAGGTAAGATTAGTGATTAGTGTTAGTTTTCAGAACATGTCAGCTGCTTTCTTCTGTGATAATACAGTTTGTATGTCTAAAAACCTGTAAAAGCTGTCAAAAAAGACATTGAATGTTCTTTGTTTACTATTTGATGCACTATACATGTGCAAGAATGTGTGTGCATAGTATACAAACAGTTTTTATAGCCTACTAGTTTTTTTATTTTATTGCAAGTATAAACACTTAACATTCAACAATTAATGTAACATTGGATGACATTATGAATACAGAAATTATATAGGAAGACAAAGAAGAAAAATAAATAAATAAATAAGAATAGCCTACTACAGTTTAGTAATCCACCACGACTCTCGGTGACGTCACGTCGCGTACAGTAAATCTGTAAATCCGGAATCTGTCAAGTCATTCTGATTTGCTCATAGCAAAACCAGGATTAGTGATGGTCTTTCAAGATAAATGAGCATGTTTCACTCCTTATAGAGGTTACATCTAAATATTTATGCCTCAAGCTGCGCGAAACGTTCGTATATGGCATTTACTGAGCTTTATCTGCTGATTATATATATTTGTGTTGTGTAGTGGTAGGCGGGGTTACAGAACCTCATAATTCCATGATTGGTCCGTTGTCTTCATTGAAGGCGGGGCTACTTGACAGCGTTCAACGCTGTGACGCGGGCTGCTACTCTGACTGTCAATGAAGCAGGAGCTTTCAGAAGACGTACACAGTAGACCAGTAGAAGACAGACATCAAAATCATCAAAATGATTATCATAATTGAGGATAAGGTATGTATATAATACCAATATTTGAGCTGCTACCTTGACTTTGACTGTAACTCTTTATAGGTAATGTACGTTAATTATGTTTGACTTCTGATGTCTATGAAAAAAATTTATTCGAATAGGTTAATAACTTTAATAAAAATAGATAAAAATAAGCTATAACCGCATGTAGTTTTTTTTTTGCGAAACGCTGCTTGCGGAACAAATGTGGGCGGAAACGTTTACACACAAGAACGTGTATTGGTCTCTAGTGTTCTAAAGAGCCTCAAAGCAGAGTACAGTAATGAAAAGTACAAAACGAGAAGTACATTTGTTCTCAGTTACTTTTTAAACAGGACATAAAACGTACGATTTAATAAGTGGCTGTTAGTTAGAAAGTGTTTGCTTGTGTAAACATCTGTGCAGTTGTGATGGGAGATCTGACTCAAATCGGTTCTTTCGAAAAGTTCATTTTAGAAACTGATTCAGTGGTTCTTTATTTTGTCACGTAATTACGTCACGGCGCAGTCTCTGATATAGTCTGAAGCAGAAATCCATCTGTTGTCATGTTACTCTAATGTTACAATAAAGCCACGTGGAGGGTGCTTTTGTAATTGACTGTGTTTATTTCAGCTATACTTCACCTTATAAATATATAATTAAATCTAAATATAATTGACATTAAATAATAAAAATCAATTACTTTGGCTGATTTTCTAAACGTTTGAATCATTGTAAGTCAGTCAAGCCAAGTTGTGAGTCAGTGACACTCTGCTCACATCGATTCAATCCGTTGCATTGAACTAATCTTCCAGACCTGTTTGTCAATAGGTTCATTAAAAATCAGACTCGATCCATCGGTAGTAGGCTACTCAAACGAGCTGCTTTTTCTCTCCTATGGAGTGTCCTTCTGAAGTGTTTTGGTTTTAGACATGCAAAATCCGAGGATCAAACATTAATATAGGCCTACATGCAGTTTAAACAGGATCTACATTTAAATTGATTTATGATGCTACTTACAAAGTCATAAAGGAATTTAAACAAATGCAATAAAATACACATACGTGTACATATTTTTTTGTTGTTGTACCATCACCATTAAAATGTTGTATCAGATATTAATTTACAATAAAGTAGTAGGCCTACGTGTTTGTTTTGCTTCAGTGTAATTTCACTAAAAAGGATATGAGCTGTATTTCAGTATCTCAAATAGAAAGCTGTCACCCCGTTCTAGTCATAGGCCATATGGCTCTTTTGTAAATATTTGAATGTCTTGGTCACTCTGATTAAACCATAGCATTATGACTCATCATCGCCCATTTCAGTGAACCTCAGTAGGAAGGAATGTGTCATGTCAGTTTGGAAACTGAATCTACTTTACCTCCTCTCTCTGCAGTCTGCCTTCGACAATGCTCTGAAAAATGCTGGGAACAAGTTGGTGGTGGTGGACTTCACAGCCACATGGTGTGGGCCCTGCCAGAACATCGCTCCAGTCTTTAAAGTGAGCATTCATGCACTGCTGAATATGTCACCGGATCCGAGATTCAGAGTGACATCTGGAGCTGTCATGTTTCTTCTATAGAGGCCTCCGGAATCACCGGGAGTGGCTCTGTTGTTGTGCTGTGTTGTCGGGGCAATCGGCAGGGAAGCTTCCTTAAGAATTAAAGCATGAATCATTCACAGAATGCAAATGAAAGGCAGTCCTGATAAAGAAAGAAGAGAGGAATAAAAGACAAAAGACTGCTGATTCATTCCTTATACATACATTAGACAAAACATAGGCTACACTGAGATTTTGGGGTGGTTGACAACTAACCACCAACCTCAGCCATATGTAGCCTACATGTTTTGTGGTTGTTCACTTTTACTTTTACTCAGTGCACACATACATTTTTACCTGGTTTAGACAACAAAAGCAAGCATATGCAAATTTCACAGATGAAACGGAAGGAATGAAATATTAAGTTCAAAGGAAGTGCTTTGTGAGCTTTGTGGTTTGCTTTTTACAACCGCCTTTTTTCCCTCCACAGACGCTGTCTGAAAAACAAGAGAACGGAAATGTGGTGTTTCTAAAGGTGGATGTGGATGATGCACAGGTTAGTCACCTGGTGTCTTTTTCTCTGATGAATACACTTGAAAGCCTACAGACTTCTGAGCCAAATGAACAAAACACCCTTTTCACATAGATTCACCATCTGGGTTTTACTGTGTTACTTTCATTTGAATACTGGCCTCGCTATCCGCCTAACCTTTTGTAAGCGACCCAAACACATTAGAACATCCCAGCACACCCGGTTGCTGTTCTCCTGATCGGCTTGCTGATACTGTGTTATTTGATTCACGGGATAGCGCTCCGAAAGGATATTGGCTGTCATTCAGTTTTATCAGAGGTAGATCGAGACAGTGACAAAATGGGACAATTCTGGTTGCCCATGTTGTTATGGTTACAAACACTAGCTATTATTATAATGCTGTGTTGCAAAGCAGATGGGGGACGGGACGGGATGTGTGTGTATTCGAAAGCTGAATTCTTGATACATGTTTGCGATTTGTTGAAATGTCATGCTTTTTGCCTGACATTTAAATCGCAAGGTAAGGATGGCAAATGTGAGCCGAGCGTCTGAAGGTTCTGATAACAGTGCGCATATCCAGCGGACATTTTTGTGACTGATTTCAGGAATGGCGGCAAGCATCATTTTAAGATGAAATTAATATGAAACACATTATTTTTTTCTAAACATATCATGTTTTTTTTTTTATTTCGACAGCCTTCGAGTCCTGCTGTGGACATAATTTCATCCCTCTTTTACAAAAGTGCTCAGACTGGCTAAGCAAAATGAAAAGACACTATTAAAGATGCTTATCATTACACCGTAGACTGAATAAACTTATTCAGACCTGATCTCCACTCCCTCTTTCTCTGTCTAGGATGTGGCCACTTTCTGTGACATCAAATGTATGCCAACATTCCATTTCTACAAGAATGGAAAGAAGGTAAAGCATCATCTCTGGAGGTTTTCTGTTCTATTTCTGTGATCTTTTTTTAACCTGTTCGTTCCTCCTTGTTGTGCTGTAACTGATTCAGCTTTCTTTCTTTTTTTTTCTCAGATTGATGAATTTTCTGGATCAAATCACGCTAAGCTGGAGGAGATTATCAATAAGCATAAATGAAGAAAAACACAAACCAACCACTGTAATAACTAATATACGCAGAAAAAAAACATCAACTCTAACTCATTCTAATTTTGGCTGCTTCATTTATATCCTGTTTTATTTTAGTTTATATACAGAAACAGAAGTAAGACTTTTTGTTAAAGGTTTTGGCCCTCTATAATGGCTATCTCTAATGTATTTTATGTTGGCTTTGTATAAATTAAAATATTAAAGGAAATGAAAACTTGACTTTTACAACGTTCTCGTATTGTGCTGGTTGTATCAAATTGTTCACGTCAAATGTTTATTAGTCATATGAGACAAGCAAGTAGAACAATCTGAAAGTTTAATTGAGAATTCTTCATAATTAACTGTGGGAATGAGAATTACAGTTGGTTTTCATATAGTTGTGTTTTCTGTTTTAATAAAAACATGAAAAGAACAGTTTATATACATGTACATTGGACAATCACATCAACATTTTTACACATCGTACAAGTTCATGTATATAGCAGCAGCATATATTTAATACTGTTTCATTTCTACATGAAAAAATACAGCTTTAATTTACAAAACCACTTAGGACTTTCTAAGGGAAAGAGAAAATGTGTTGTATACAAATCTCTGACATTATGCCATCTTGTTCCAACACATTCAGACTTCAACTCTTGTAGCGTGGCACATTAAAAATGAAAGTATCCAGATCTTCTTTTTCTGAAAGACAATTATTAATAATCAAAGATCAGCTGAATTCTTTTGGACCCATATATTGCCACCATAATCACTAAATAAATTTCAAACATTTATGATAGCACTTGCTTGAGGCAATGGTGCATTTGCTTGTACAGTTCACACAGACCATGAAAAAGTATTTAAGCTCATTTGAATCTTAAATCGACCAAGTGTCCAGTAAATCTAAATGTGAATCACTCTAACCTGCAACGAAGGCTGCAGCATCTAATTAGCTGAGGGATGCGGGTATCAAGCCGACTAGCTGGAAACACTAATAGCAAAAACTGTCAGATCAATAGTACTTAACTGAGAGACTGTATTTGCTCAATAAAATCTTGACATTGGTACTGAATCAGTGAAATAAAGATGGGAAAGAATCAAATTACTTAAAAGAATGAATCGCAATAGAACTGGCAGCAGTATCCATTTCCTATCCCTCTGCTCACTCAATGATTGGATTGAGACCAACTGCAGTGCTCTGGGAAATGTAGGTTTACTGTGAGAGATATCATGAAACTAGGTGTGTCTGAGGCACAAATTCACCTACTGGCACACACGGCAGAGTTCAGAGAAGGCTGGTTCTTATCTGTATTTACTTATGGTTTCCTTACTCGTCTTTCACAATCACCAGGAATCTCCCAGCTGAGTGATTTAGTGTTCCTTGTAATATGCTGGGAAAGTGTTGAGAACTGTGGTACATCAAATGTTTCCAAATCTTCTATGTAATGTGCATGTATGCAAATGCATATGTTAATATGAATACGTCACATATACCTAGTTTGTGTGTGGCTTACCTAGAGCAGTCATATCCTCCCCATCCTTGACTGCAGTGACACCTGTTAGGTCGGATACACCGGCCTCCATTCAAACAGGGCATGGAACACACCGCTAAGAACACACATAAAAAATACTCTCATTAGCCAATAATCCAGTGCATTAATTCTACAATAAAATCAATTGATTTAATATTAATTTTTAAAAAAGGATAAATAATAGGATATATGAATGAAATAAAGTGCAATCAATTGGATGTAGGACAGTGCTCATTCAGTAAATGCACAGCTAAACAGATTTTGAATCTGGATCTAAATGTGGCGACCGTTTTAGCACATCTAATCACTTCTGGAAGCTGGTTCCATCTGCAGCCGACACTATAGCTAAAAGCTGACTCACTTTTTTTTGTGTGGACCCTTTGTGTTTCTGACTTTTGTTAGGATTATATTCAGTGAGCATATCTCCAATGTATTGAGGTCCTAGGCCACTGAGTGATTTATAAACAAGTAATAATACTTGTAGCAACACATTCTTCAGTGCATTTTGTTGCTTTATATAATTAACTTGTATAACTTGTCTGTCTTTGTAGGTTTATCTTGGTGTATCTTTCTTATCGTTTGCTTTAATGTATCTGAGCAACTCAGAAAGTAGGTTTGTTTGTCTTGGTGCTGGAGTTTTAAAGGTCCCATATTGTCAAAACTGACATTTCCTGGCTTTTTTCATGATAACTGAGGTCTAGGTGCTATGTAACTACCATATAAGTTTCAAAACAGTCAGTCCACAGTAAAATTCACACAGCCTGCATAAAGTAGCTGGGATAAGAAGTGTGCGCTGCAAACGCGAGCATTTTTGACAATCCTTTCTGTCCAGTCCGCTCGTTTTATCGCGTTTAACCACAGCTGTCGTCGGTAGGACATCAAAACCTAAAATAAAACTCCAGAAAGGTGTCAAATATGGGACCTTTAAAGAAAAAGGAGAGGAACTACATTCTTTCTTTTATTAAAACATACATTCACATAGTCTGTTTTGGAGCACAATCAGATGGGTTCTTAAAAGGGAACATTTAACCTCCTGTAATTTCAGAGGAATCAAGCATTTCCAGAATTCCTCTTTGCCCTAGAGACCTTTGTCCTGACTTATGAATCAACACCGGTCGAGACAAAACACAAAGAGTCTGACCACAACAGCAGAATGAAAACCAGTGAGTAATCGGTAAAAATCTATAGAACAAACACTGCAAGTGACATACAGTAAATACTGTACTTGAGTATGCAAAACCAAATCAGGTTTGCTTTAATGCATTTGAGCAACTCAGCAAGTAGGTTTGTTTGTCTTGGTGCTGGAGATTTAAAGACCATTCAATGCATGCAGTTACAGTCCTGCTGGTGGTGTTCTCAATAAATCTTTTCATTAAGAAATGTAAAAATAAGAAGTGTGTGGTATTGTAAATGTGTTCTTGGTCTTTATAAGTCATACATTCTGCAGATATTCATGGTATTGTGAAACCAAATGCATCAATACACATCAATATGTCAAAGAAAACCTGTTGTTTCAGCAACAGTTCAGGTTAAACTAGACAAAAACAATATGTTAGACTTAAATGGTGACATAAAATCTGTTTAAATATATAAAACATTAAACTTAATTTAAATTCAGGTTAATAATAAGTATGAAAAATGTATATATGTTATTGAAATATAGTAAATTTGTTATAATACAAATATTATAATGTTATAATATATTTGCTATAATACAAACTGTATGTTTTTAGATGCTAGTCATCATTTCTCTGAATTTTTTAATGAGGTGTTTTCACCTATTATATGTTTTGCATTTCACTTATATTTAATTTTTATATTCTATGTAGTCTGCCAATTATTATGAGTTCATAAAACTAAATGTAGTATAATTAGAAAAATGCTGTTTAAAATAACTTAAGGTAAATTATGGTGTAAACATTATTTATGTCATAACTTATGTCAACTGCCCCTATGTGTTTTCAATAATTGTGTTTTGTTTTACTGCTTGGGCTCCTGGGATCTACTGCATATCACTATTAGAGTCTGTTGTCACAGGTGTTGCCTGGCAACAACGTGAGTATGACATAGGATGACCCCGGGAGAATGAGCCCCGGCCCCCATCCCACCATGAGGTCCTTCTGTCTGTAATCACTCTAATCACTGCACTCCACCCTACTTTTAAACCCTTAAGTTTAATTTGTTTAGCATGATGTCTTTAGTTAATGGTGAGATATTTCCCTAAATAGCAGCTTTTATAGTTGAACTAAGACTTATATCTTCAAGATCACAGATAGCTTGAGGGAATGACAGATGTTCTCTAGACTTCATAAATTGGCTATAATTAAATGCTGTGAGGTTATCACTAATTGTGTTTCATTCGTCTCAGCTTGTCAGGACTCAATAACGCAGGTGATGTTCCTACTTCCTCAAAGTTGTAGATTTGTTATTTAATTACTCATACAAGACCGACAACATTAGAGGCTGCTCTGACTAGTTAAAGGGATAGTTCACCCAAAAATGAAAAATCTGTCATTAATTACTCAGCCTCATGTCGTTCCAAACCCCGTAAGACCTTCGTTCATCTTCAGAACACAAATTAAGGTATTTTTGATTAAATTCAAGAGCTTTCTGACCCTCCATAGACAGCAACGCAACTGTAATATTCCCAGGCCCAAAAAACATCGATTAAATAGTCCATGTGACATCAGTGGTTCAACCATAATTTTACAAAGCTACTTTTTGTGCACTAAGAAAGCAACAACTTTATTCAACAATTCTTCTCCCCCGAGTTACCGTCTTCTGCCAGAGTACCACAACATGCATGTGCATTCCTCTGCTCGTAAACAAGACTCAGTGCATGCGTGTTCTACGTCAGCAGCATCACACACATGAACAAAGATGTTCTGAAGATGAATGAACGTCTTATGGGTTTGGAACGACATGAGGGTGAGTAATTAATGACAGAATTTTCATTCTGAGTGAACTGTCCCTTTAACTATTCTGCTACTAATCAACATCTATGTAATACATTTTCTCGACGACAATCACAAGTCATTATACACAAACACAAACTCTTACCATTATGGCAGCGTGTGCCTGTCCATCCTGTTGGACATTCACACTGGTATGGAGCTACACAGCGTCCTCCATTGAGACATGGTAGGATGCAGATCGCTGCAGTAAAAAGCACAGGCAGTATGAAACTGTGTGACTTTTGGGTTGAAGAGATAGGAATAATCAGAATAATCTGAGTTATGTCAGCTTTTTAAAACTTTAGTATGAGACAAAACGTTGTTTAAACCACTTGGTCTCTTTACTACATTAGCTACATTAAAGTGATTATTACGTTTTGAATATGGATATTTTTTAGGGCTGCACGATAAAATCGCATGCGATATTTAACGCGCATCTTGTCAGTAAAGCCATTCTGTAATCAGCGGTAAATCTCCATCACGTGCGTGCTTTCACATTGAGCAGCAGCAACTACACAGAGCCGTTGTTCACAGACGAGCTGCGCAAAACCACGTTCATATTTGCGCGATTTTTTGCGCAGCTTGTCTGTGAACAACGGCTCTGTGTAGTTAATG